>NW_028274813.1:97456590-97608106 GCF_037043125.1 Eumetopias jubatus
TTTTGTAAAAGAATTTCCCTCTCAGTTTACTGTTGAAAATCAAAGATCAACCTTACATTCTTAAAAAAGAAACATTACCATGCTAATCATTTTCACATATGGCTGTTCTAATAAACTGGTTTTATGCAACAATTAAAATGAAAGCTATTAAGCATGTGCTACTATTACTGCTGATATTTCAACTGGAGAAACTATGCCCTCTTACTATCTCTGCAAGAGAGGTTAGTGACAGAGTTTTTTATTACTCTTCATCTAAGAAACTGGTAGATGAGAACAAAATAAGTTATTGAAATAATTAGCACTAAGAGGCCTATGATCCCAATCTTATTTTGGGGCTTTAACCATACTAGTATTCTGTTTATGGAAAAGAATTATAATAACCAGTGAAATATTTAAGGAAACAAATATTTTAAAAATTCAAAAAGTACACTACAGAAAATTCCACTGAGAAAAAAATTCAGAGTTAATTCATCATTAAAATGTACACTACATTTTTGTAACTACAAAAGCATAATTTAAGATTAACAAATTAAAACAAAAAGATGAACAAATTTTAACACAACTACCAACACATCATTAACACTATTAGGAAAAAAAAGTGTTCTTACCTGTAATTCTTATTCATTAAAGATACCTGCTGAAATAGTCATCATTTGAGATATTCAATTGCTTGGTAGAAGACAGTGAAATTTGCTAAGCTCAAAGTTCTGAGCTAAAGACCTGCTATTAGATAATTACACTTTTCACCTGTAAATGTTGCAATAATTTTTAATAGAAAAATGTAGTACAACATTTAAAACAAACACTAAAGTTTCAGTGTAAAGAGAACAGAAAGCTTGGTGATCAATTTCAAAATGACTACAGATCAAGATTGCAAATAAATTACTTTTCTTCTGTATATGAACCTGCTGAAACATCTTTCTGATAAAGGATAATCCTTTCCTTCTAAAGTTTAAAATAAAATAAATGTCCCTTCTTGCATTTTTCTGCAGGTCACATAACTAATCCAAAGCTACATGTAAAGTAAATATTCTGGGTTAATTACATTAGTGTGTTTTTTTGAGGTTTCATTCATATTATATACATACCATGGGGTAAAGGGAAAAGCTATAAAGGGAAAATCATTCAGATTATTTTAGCCAGGCCATATTCTTTTCTTTTAACAACAATTTAAAAGCCCAAAATTTCAATGTTGATTTTTTTTGTAGTCTTCAATTCATTTGTAAGCATACTTAAAAAGACGAAAAGAAGTTGGATAAGCCAGTAGGAAAGCCAATCAGTTCTTAAACATCTTCCACTTAGATATTCAAGATTAAATTTGATAGTAATCATGAGACTAATAAATTACAGTAAAACATCTAATGTTCCATTTCTGATTATCTGTTCTGAGAGGCGTTAATAGATACGTGGAAAGGGTAACTGAGCTAAACATTTACTGGGTTGCACATACATCAGGTACTGTGCTAAGAGTTCTAGTCCAAAGTTAAGACACAGTCCCTCCTATCAAGGAGTTCATCATTAAGGAAACATACTGAAGCAAATGCTTATGGAATTGTGAAAAGTGTTAAAAAAAAAAAAAAGACAGACATCTACCTGATGGAATGGCTGTACAAAGGACTGAACCACTACAAAAGGGAAAGACACAAGGAAGCAGTGAAGATACTATAGTCAACGGTTTTGCAGAAAGAACAGGAGTTGGCAAAGCAGGGGAAGGAGAGTCAAGGCAGAGCAAAAGCAAAGAATTATGAAACAAGACAACAAATGAGAACCTGAGTGGTCTAATATGACTGTAATGTAGGGAACAAAGGAGAGTAGTCAAAAATGCAATTGAAGAGATAGCAAGGGCAACTTCAGGAAAGATACTGATTGCCAGGATATAGTGTTTATGCTAAGAACTTTATTCTAAGGCTAACAGGAAAGTATGATTATGTGCATCTGAAAGAGAAAGGGGAGTATTAGAAGGGGATAAGCTCCACGCAGGAAGCCCAGAGAAGAGATAGTTAATGACTATCTCAAGTAAAGCAGAAGCAGGGTCAATGGGGAAGAGGAAGGTTTAGGGAGATGATAAACAAGGTAAACCAACAGAATATAAGTACCAACTGGACAAAGAACATTCAATAGAAATATTTACCACTCAGTCTTGTTATTCTCATCCTTAAGGAAAAATTCCAACCATTACTTCTGAACAAATAACCCCAGAGCCATCATCTGGAGCTTTACCCCTCCATTTTTATTACTACTGATTTCAATCAGTCAGCAATTCAATTCAGAAATATCACAGTATATTAGAATTAGACTCAAGTCCTAAGAGATTGTCCAACTGCCCCATCTTGTAGACAAGAAAAATCTGAGGCCAAAAAATGCTAAAGTAATACATCTATTAAGCAACAGAACCAGGATTAAAAGTGATGGCTCTACTTCAAATTTCCACTGCACTGCTTCACAGCCAATTCCTTTCCTGTGAATCAGGCTCCCTCATAATCATGCCAGCAAAAGTGAAAAAGCTTAACTGATCTCTCTGCCTCTGGATGTTTTCCACTCTCAAACATGCTGAGTATCATTGCCAAATTAACCTTACTAGTAGACCAATCCATGCCATTGTTTGCTGAAAATGTCCTATTGCCCATACATCATAGAGCTATTGCTCCAAGTTTGGGAAGCTAGATTCTGGTCCCAATGCTACAGGTGTGTCAGTTGCTGCCTACCTTCCTGTGAAAACACACTGAAGCTCAGTCCCATCTAGTTCCTCAGCCAATCATAACAAGGCAGGAAGTACATTTGTAACCACAAGTACAACCAGGAAACAATATAGTACAGTATGTGTTAGTTTACTCTCTGACAACAGATGGCTATAATTGAAATTGAGGCTCTCTACCTGAAAGCTATGTGATCATGAGCAAATTACTTATCTGTACCTCAGTTGACTTAATATTCATAATTTGGGACAATAACAGTGTGTATCTCATTAGTTTGTGAGAATTAAATGAATGAATAAATACAAAACAGAAGAGTGTCTGGCAAATTACATGTGCTCAATAAATGTTAGCTATTATTAATGACATGGGTAGAGTTGGGAATCAATGTCACTGTCCAGAATACTTGAGAGTGTACCACACAGGCTCATACAGCTTATTACCACTTAGATATCTTCCATATTTTGAGATCTTCCTGCAATACTTCCCCCAACTCTCAAACACAATCCATTAGACATTAATTTTGATTGCTGGTCCACTCCTGTTAGGACCAGCCCTATTTGCTCTCATACAAAATTACCCATTTCTGAACGCCTAGGTATGATCTAAAGTTAAGCAAGACAGAGTAAAAAAATCATTCTAGATAGAAGAACTAATTAGAGACAAGAAATCAAGAGAAACAAAATATTTGTGTGTGAAAATGTGAAGCAGAAAAAAATAAGACCATCAGTGGAGGCAGAAGATTTTGATGCCAGACTAGGGCTCTATTTTGTTATTTTATTGGCAATGGTGAATTAGCCCTGGATATTTAATTTATAACATACAAGCAATTACTATCAGGACCAGAAGACTGAAAAAATGGTAGTAACCTTAGAATCCCTGGCAGAAGTTGCTACGGTGTGACCTAAACAAAGGACTACACTGAAGTTTCATTTGTCTTTCCATTTCACTGGGTCTCCCATCATTCTCTGCTTAACAGACATCAAAGACAGAAGTCCAAACTGCCAGAAACCACCATATTTTGACACACAGCTCCTACCTGTCTTGCAATATATACCAGGGGCAAATATGTTGTATCCTCTTTGAAAAGGAAAAACTATTTTAGAATTGCTCAAGATCTGGTTTGATTAATGTCTGTGGTAGGACGAGAGAAATCTAAGGGCATGATCTCTCATTATCTCCAATCCCAGTTACATTTCAAAAGTTTAGAAAAGGGAACCACAAAAGACGCTGAACGAAGAGCCAAAGCTATCCTGAGAAAGAACAAAGCTGGAGGTAATCACAATTCCAGACTGCAAGATATATTACAAAGCTCTAGTAACCAAAATGCTATGGTATTGGCACAAAAACAGACACATAAGTCAATGGATCAGAAAATTCAGCCTAGAAATAAACCCATGCTTATAAGGACAATTAATCTATGACAGAGGAGACAAAAATATACAATGGGGAAAAGACAGTCTCTTCAATAAATAGTGCTGGGAAAACTGGACAGCTACATGCAAAAGAATGAAACTGGACCACTTTCTTACACTATACAGAAAAAAAAATTAAAAATGGATTAAAGACCTAACTGTGAAGGAAAAATAAGATGAAAGGTGAGAGGGAGGCAAACCACAAGAGACGCTGAAACTCAAGGAAACAAACAGGGTTGCATGGGGGTGCTGGGTGGGGGGGGAGGGACAATTGGGTGATGGGCATTAAGAAGGGCACTTGATGTAACGAGCCTTGGGTATTATATGCAACCAATGAATCACTAAATTCTCCCTATTAAATAAATAAAAAAAAAGACCTGTGAGACCCCAAACCATATAAAACCCTTAAAAGAACACAGGCAATAATTTCTCTGACATTGGCTGTTGCAATATTTTTCTGGATAGGTCTCCTTTGGCAAGGGAAACAAAAGCAAAAATAAACAATTGGGACTCTATCAAAATAAAAAGCGAAGTGAAGGAAACTACCAACAATAACAAAAAAAAAGGCAACCTACTGAATTGGAGAAAATATTTACAAATGATATATCTGGCAAAAGGTTAATATTCAAAATATATAAATAACTTACACAACTCAACACAAACAAAATAATCCAAATAAAAAATGGGCAGAGGACCTGAACATTTTTCCAAAGCCAACATACAGATGGCAAACAGTCACATTAAAAGATGCTCAATATCACTCCTCATCAGGGCAATGCAAACCAAAACCACAATGAGATATCACCTTAACACCTGTCATAATGGCTAAAACCAAAAAGAGAAGAAAGAATAAGTATTGATGTGCAGAAAAAAAGGGACCCTTGTGCACTGCTGGTGGGAATGTAAATTGGTACAGTCACTGTGGAAAAGAGTATGGAGGTTCCTCAAAATATTAAAAAGAGAATTACCACATGATCCAATAATTTCACGACTGGCTTTTACCCAAACAAAAACATTATTTGAAAAGGTATATGTGTCCCTATGTTCATTGGGCATAATCTACAACAGCCAAGATATGAAAGCAAACCAAGTATCCACCAATATAGAATGGATAATGAATAAGTTTTACATATATATATATAAAACTTATACACATATACATATATATAAAAACAATAGAATACTACACAGCCATAAAGAAGGATGAAATTTTGCCATCTGTGACATGGATGGACCTAAAGGGCATTATGCTAAGTGAAATAAGTCAGAGAAAGACAAATATTGTATGATTTCACCCATATGTGGAATCTAAAAAACAAATGAACAAACAAGCAAAAAGCAGAATCAGACCTATACAGAGAACAAACTAACGGTTGCCAGAGGGGAATGGGATGGGGAATGGGCAAAATGGGTGACGGGGAGTGAGAGATCCAGGCTTCCAGTTATGGAAGGAGTAAGTCATAGAAATAAAAGGCACAGCATGGAGAATACAGCCAATGATATTGCAATAGTGTTGTCTGGTGATAGACGGTAGCTGCAGTTGTGGTGAGCACAGCATAACATACAGAGAAGTTGAATCATGACATGTTTTACACCTGAAACTAATGCAACATTGTGTGTCAACTACACCCAAGTAAGATTTTTTTTTTAGTTTAGAAAAGGAAACAAGCCCCAAATAAATTCTGTGTATCTCACAGATGAGATGTTTTCTTTTTTTCTGTTAAATATATGAAATGAAGACATTGACCATTTTGAATACTTAAGACTCTCCAACTTAGATTATGTCCAGAATGAATAATTCCTTCAAATAATTTCAGAATTTCACAGGGAAATAATGGAATGACTTCCTACATATTCTTCAATGATCATAGGATTCAATGGAAGTAAACATTTTTATTTTTTATTATTTATTTTTTTATTTATTTGACAGAGCTCTCTCTGACACAGCGAGAGAGGGAACACAAGCAGGGGGAGTGGGAGAAGGAGAAGCAGGCTTCCTGCCGAGCAGGGAGCCCGATGTGGGGCTCAATCCCAGGACCCTGGGATCATGACCTGAGCCGAAGGCAGACACTTAATGACTGAGCCACCCAGGCGCCCCGGAAGTAAACATTTTTAAAGAGAAATAGTATTCTTAAACATAAAACTTATTAAAAAGGTTGCCATTCTACTTCTAAAAGAGGTTACTTACTGTTTGCATTTATGAAAGATAATTAATGACTTACTGGTATAGTTTAGAGCGGTATAACAGTGATATTTCTCTTAGGGAACAAGTCCAGATTCTCTACTGGTATAGCATTTCACAAAAAATCACATAATGTAGTATATACATGGTATTAGTGGTTTAACTTATTGTGAAAGCAGTGTACTGTGTGGCCCTGTGAAGATGTGGATTCAGTGTCTACAATTCTGACTGCCTTATTCTGTAATTACTCTGATGACATGAACCATGTCTTATTCATATTTCCATTTCCAGCACTTGATACAGAGTCTTGCACACAAAAGGCAAGGAATCAATGTTCTTGGTCATGGGATATATGGAAGGGTTATTTATATTACACTATTAAAGAGCCATGCTAAGCATAAAACTGGTGCTAAGTATAAAACTCAGTAGCCATTCTGAAATAAGACAGAGGAACTCAGTTTCAAGGAAAGTCAGTTTTGTTTCCATTTCTTCCTAGTACTCTTTAAATTAAGGGTATTTAACAAAATATAACAAAAATTTTTATTTGTAAAATATTTTCTACATTTTTTAAAATCTTCTAAACAATAGTGTAAAGATTATTAGAGAGTGCACGCATGCATGCAAGTAGGTGGGGGAGAGGCAGAGGGAGAGAAGGAATCTTAAGCAGGCTCCATGCCCAGTGCGGAGCCTGACATGGAGCTCGATCTCACGACCTTGAGACCATCACCTGAGCCGAAATCAAGAGTCAGAAGCTTAACTGACAGCCACCCAGGTGTCCCAAGATTATTTTTAATTTCATTTCACGAATGAAGAAACTGAAGTAATTTGAACATAAAGTTAGTAAGAGAGATGAGTCTGGAACTGATATTTTGACTTCAGGCAGTGCCCTTCCATTGTACTTTCCTTAGAGCAAACTTGGAGCTAAGTGAGAGAACTAGATCAACTTTTAAAATCTCTTCAAATTGTGGCTTTTGGGACATTTGATTCAATCAATAAAAGAGACAACTGGTTTAGTAGCCCAGTTTTCCAAGTTTGAGACTTTATGGATTTACTATGGACTCACACTTTCAAGATATGTTAGAGGGAAATATCTTTCTAACCTGAACTTTCTGTCAAGAAAATTAACCTTGCATAGGGATAGATGGAACATACCACAACATCATAAAGGCCACCTATGAAAGACCCACAGCTAATATCATCCTCAATGGGGAAAAACTGAAAGCCTTTCCCTTACAGACAGGAACAAGACAAGGATGTCCACTTTCACCATTACTATTTAACATAGTACTAGAAGTCTCAGCCTCAACAATCAGGCAAAAAGAAATAGAAGGCATCCAAATTGGCAAGAAAGAAATCAAAATTTCACTATTTGTAGACAACATGATACTCAATATAGAAAACCTGAAAGACTCCACCAAAAAACTGCTAGAACTTGATTCAATACATGAATTCAGCAAAGTCTCAGGATATAAAATCACTGTACAAAAATGCTGCATTTCTATACACCAATAACAAAGCAGAAAAAGAAATTGGTCCCATTTGCAAATGCACCAAAAACAATAAGATACCTAGGAATAAACCTAACTAAAGAGGTAAAAGATCTGTACTCAGAGAACTATAAACCACTGATGAAAGAAGTTGAAGAGGACACAAAGAAATGGAAAAACATTCCATGCTCATGGATTGGATAAACAAACATTGTTACAATGTCTATACTACCCAAAGCAATCTACACCTTTAATGCAATTCTTATCAAAATACTGATAGCAATTTTCAGAGGGCTAGAACAAACAATCCTAAAATTTGTGTGGAACCACAAAAGACCCCGAACAGCCAAACCAATCTTGAAAAAGAAAACCAAAGCTGGCGGTATCACAGTTCCAGATTTCAAGCTATATTACAGAGAAAGCCGTAGTCATCAGGACAGTATGGTACTGGCACAAAAACAGACACACAGATCAATGGAACAGAAGAGAAAACTCAGAAATGGACCCACAACTATATGGTCAATTCATCTCCAACAAAGCAGGGAAGAATATCCACTGGAAAAAAGTTTCTTCAACAAATGGTGTTGGGAAAACTGGCAGCAACATGCAGAAGAATGAAACTGGACCACTTTTTACACCATACACAAAAATAAATTCAAAATGGGTGGAAGACCTACATGTGAGACAGAAAACCATAAAAATCCTAGAGAACACAGGCAGCAAACTCTTTGACCCTGGCTGTACTTACTAGACATGTCGTCAGAGGCAAGCAAAAATGAACTATTGGGACTTCCCCAAAATAAAAAACTTTCTGCACAGTGAAGGAAACAAAAGGCAGCCCATAAAATGGGCAAAGATATTTGTAAATGACATATCTGATAAAAGGTTAGTATCCAAAATCTATAAGGAACTTATCAAACTCAACACCCATAAAAGCAAATAATCCAATTAAGAAATGAGCAGAAGGCATGAACAGACATTTTCCAAAGAAAACATCCAGATGGCCAAAAGACACACGAAAAGATGTTCAACATCATTCATCATCAGGGAAGTATAAATCAAAACCAAGATGAGCTATCACCTCACATCTGTCAGGATGGCTAAAGTTAACAACACAAGAAACAATAGGTGTTTGGTGAGGATGCAGAGAAAGGGGAACACTTTTACACTGTTGGTGGGAATGCAAGCTGGTACAGCCACTCTGGAGAACAGTATGGAGGTTCCCCAAAAAGTTAAAAACAGAACTACCCTACCATCCGGCAATTGCACTACTAGGTATTTACCCAGAGGATACAAAAATACAGATTTGAAGGGCACATGCACCCTGATGTTTATAGCAGCATTATCAATAATAGTCAAATTATGAAGAGGGCCCAAATGTCCATCAGCTGATGAATGGATAAAGAAGATGGACACATATACAATGGAATATTGCTCAGCAATATAAGAATATAATCTTACCATTTACAATGATGTGGACGGAGCTAGAGTGTATTATGCTAAGTGAATGAGTCAGGCAAAGACAAATACCGTATGATTTCACTCATATGTGGAATGTAAGAAAGAAATCAAGTGAACAAATGGGAAGGGGGAAAACAGAGAGGGAAACAAACCATAAGAGACTGTTAACAGTAGAGAACAGAGGGTTAATGAAGGGAGGTGGGGGGGATGGGCTAGATGGGTGATGGATATTAAAGAGGGCACTTGTGATGAGCACTGGGTGTCGCATTAAGTGATGAATCACACAATTCTACTCCTGAAACCAATATTGCACTGTATGTGAACTAAAATTTAAATAAATTTTTTGAAAATTAACCTTGCAAAACCTAAAATTTTACTTCTATTCTATGTTACAAGTAATATACCCAGATAGATGTACTGGAGAAGATAGAGGAAGAAGAAAAATAGAAATAAGGGTGAAACAAATAGGAAAGTACAATTCCATGACTGAATTATGATCTAACATCTGAGAAAAGCAAATTTTTAAATTTCAAAGGTCTACAAAAGGAACAGCCACTTTACTACTGCTAACTGGCACAATTACACATTTACATAAGCCTCGTAATATTGACTAAGTAGCCAGGAAATGAATGCCTGGCAATAATTTTAAAAGTTTTCTTTAAAAAGGGAATTCTATAAGCTCAAAGGAATGTTTTCCTCCTTTTTAAAAAGGGGATTCTATAAGCTCAGAGGAATGTTTTCCTCCTCAGCAGAGAGCATTTTGCACTAGTTTCCAACAAGGGTGCTGTTTCATAGTCCCTAGACCAGAACAGTCAGAACTACACTCGATCTGACGCTGGAGAATTATACCCGACGCATGCGACTGATGCAACTGCAGTGAAGAGCCCACGGCGCGGCAGTCTGCGAGAATGGACTGCGCCACCTGGGAACTGTAAATCCAAATTACCAACAGCTACGGTGCAGCTGGGTTGCACTAAACCTCTCACTGTCGAGAAGCTGCCACGGACAGGCCATTGCCAGGGTCTTCTGAGCGGGAGCAGGAACTGCAGTAGGAACAGCAGCAGCAGCAGCAACAGCGGGAGCAGTAACCGGAAGAGCTGTTACAGCAGGAGTCATACTGGCGCAATAGCTGCAGCAGCCATGGCAACAACCTGCGTTTATTAAGTACTTTTTGGCAGGCCAGTGCTAAGGAATTTTAATTAAATATTTAACTAAGTAACTTCAATTTTTTGCTAATGATTTAACCATCCCCAGTCTCCATTTCTTATAACCACCCTGCAAAGACTTATTAGAGACCTTTCACTGATGAGGAAGCTGAGGCTCAACAAGCTGGTGAGACACCCAGCTAGGATTTAAACCTAGGACTGCCTATTTCAAAGCTGCACTCCTTTAACGACACCACACTTCAGAGTGGTAGGGAGACAGTTTTCAGTGTGGAGGATTAAAAACAGTAGGTTCCTATGCAAGCTGGTACAGCCACTCTGGAGAACAGTATGGAGGTTCCCCAAAAAGTTAAAAATAGAACTACCCTACCATCCTGCAACTGCACTACTAGGTATTTACCCAGAGGATACAGAAATACAGATCTGAAGGGCACATGCAACCTGATGTTTATAGCAGCAGAAGTGACACAGAAAAGATGTCACAGTAGCTTCTCCAAGTCTGCAGAGAGTAAAAGGTAGTCAAATACCAAAATGACTAGAGTGAGGCTGCAGAAGGATCTCAAAATCAGAGAGCTGGACAGAAAATATGAGAAGAGCCATAGTGTAGTCAGTATAAGGCAGTATAATTAGGGGGAAAAGACAGCTATGACTAAAGTGAACCTAGGAGCATTCACAGATATTCTCTAACAGTAGAAGTTTGGTGAGCTTTAGATACCAAAAATCTAATGGTATTACTAATGTTTGCTTCAACAGTAATTCCAAAACACACACACACACACACACACACACACACACACTGGGTTAGAAAAAGAAAGTTAACACAAGTGATCTGTGAAATGGTATCGGAAGCTCAGATTGAAAATTGAAGTTATTCTAATGAAGATGAATAAAATACGGGCAGAAATAAAATAATGAATAGTAACATAACAGTAGTAACAATGATAACTTTACATGTGTATAGCACTTCCTATGTGCCAACTACTTTCTAAGTACTATAGGCATATACTAACTCATTTAATTCCCTAACACTTTATGAGCAAGTATTGTTGTTAACTGTGTTTTACAAATGAGGAATGGGGCACAGACATCTGGTAACCTACCTAAGGTCACATACACCCTAGTAAACAGCAGGGTAGGAACTCCACACTAAGCAATCAACTGTAGGGCCTGTGCTATTCAACCACTGTACCTTTAGCACTCTGAGAGGGTTTAGTGTAGAGCTGGGTATAAAAACTCCTAATCTTAGTATCAAGGAAGACCTCCTGACACTGTTTAAGCAAGAAGGAAAACTTTACAATGTAAGAAACTCCTTAACAGATAACAAAAGACTGGAAAAAGTAATAGTCTCAAGAAAAGTAAATAAGTGGGTATACTGATGAACTAAGCATAAGGAGTAACAAAGAGAAGCTACAAATAAATGAGAGATTCTTAAATATCTTAGTGTGAAATCATGAAAGGTAACCATACCCTCCAAAAAGAACAAACAAACAAAAAAAGCCCCTTGCTGCTATATTCAGAGGCAGAATAAGCTAATAACTGGTCTGTCCTTATATATTTCTTAGATTTTATAAATAGAGGGTATCATTTTATTTCTGTAATTTCTAAAAATATATGTACATTGCTAGCATCCAGTTATAAACTCTACCTTACAAAGATTCATAAACATGAATGAAATGTCTAGTAGGAGTCCATCTTAGTTAACACCTTACACAACTACTTTTTATTCCCCAGTTCAGAGAATCCAAAGAATGATCCCTCTAGATCAGCATTCTACATACTTATTGTATGAAAATTAATGTCAGAAAGTTAATAAGTATTGAAGGAAAAAAACTCCCGGGTCAAATAAATATACTTGTTGATACAGCCCACATCTAGCAGGATGTGGAAAAATTATATTTTTAATATAGGAAAAATCCTATATTAAAGAATCTATTTAATTTTAACTTGCATTTCCTAAACTTATTTGACCATGGAAACTTTCCCCCCAGTTTATGAATTACGGACACACTAGTTCCACAATTCAGTTTGGGAAACAATGACCTAGTTACTTTCTTTTGTAAAAATATAAGAGAGTTACTTTTATGAGAGTACATGTAGGGAAGTTAAGGTGCTGAGGAGTAATGCTGACATTTAGTTTTCTCAAGGTCAAAAGTTTCTGCTACCAGAGATAAAGATATGTGGCACTCTGTACTCATCTACTAAGAACAAATTTTAACAGGTATGTATGACCAATATTGAATAAAGAATCCCAGAACTCTACAATATGTCTGCACTCATATTTTACAAAAAGGAAACCACCACTCCCCCAGTTTTCCTTTTATATCGGCCACTCCCTCTTAGTTTCCTCTGCCAATACCTTTTCATCTCCCTAAGCCTCTATTGTCAGATTCCCCAGGGCTCAATCTGTGGACCTTACCTTCTATCTCTACTGTGTCCCTTGGTAATCTTATACAGTTCCACGACTTTTTTTAATTTAACTTTTGTTGTGAGACAATTTTATATTCACATGTAGTTGTAAGAAATAATATAGAGACTCCATGCACCTTTTGTCTGGTTTCTCCCAATGATAACATCTTACAAAATTATAGTACAAAATCATAACCAAGATATCGACAGTGATATACCAATTTTATTCACCTTTCTCCGGTGTTACTTGTATTCATTCCCATGACATTTAAAAATGTTCAGTGATATTTACAGCCTAGAACACTCCCCTCACTTCACATAAGTGAATGACTATGACATCTCTATTTGGATGTCTAGCAGGCATCTCAAACTAAAACATGCCCCAAGCCAAAGTCTTCATCTTCCCTTCCGAATTTATTCTTCCTAGTCTTCCCCATATCAATTAGCATCAATGCCATCTTCCCATTTGCTTAAATAACTATGATGTCACCCTCAACATTTTCTCTATTCCACATTCAAACTATCAATAAATTCAAAATATATCCAAAATCAAACCTCTATCACCCACACTGCTAGTTGCTTAGCCTGATCCCCTGCCATTTCCCACTAGATTATTACAAGAGCCCTCCAACTAGTCTCCCTGATTTTGCCCTTGGTCTTCTGTAGTTTATTCTCAAGACAGGGACTAGAGTAATATAAACACTCTTCTCTATTTAAGGTTTTTTGTTGATTGTAGTTTTTACTCAGTTATACAGGACTCCACTATTCAAAATCCTCTAATGAATGGCTTCTTATCTCAGAGTAAAAACCAAATTCATACATGGCCCACATTACCTTGCAGGCCCCATCTCCTACTATTCTCTCTTGCTCACTCATTTGTGGCCAACCCATTCTCCTTGCAGTCCTTCCTTCAGGTCTTTACTCAGATGTCATGTCTCAGTGAGGCCTTCTCTGACCACCAACTCCCACCATGTACTCTTTATCCCCCTTCCCTACTTTATTTTCCTCTACAGTATTGACCACAGTCTAACATACTGCATGTTTTATTTACTTTTTATTGCCTTTCAGCACTAAATAAAACATGAGTTCGAGAAGGGCAGAGATCGGCACAAAGTAGATGTTCGAGAAATCACTGAATAAATAAATGAGGCCCAAAGCAGCAAGGTGTTTTGCCAAAATGTGACAAAAATGTGGCAAGAATCCTAAGTCTCTATAGTTTAGGAACCATTTTTTCTAAGAATGGCGATGGATTCAAACTAAACTTCACTTTTTATTTGGTGGTAACCAAAAACACACGTGCATGAAATGACAATTTCTGATCAGGTGAATAAACTTGATGGTAACTCATCAGCACCAAATTAAAATTCAACCAACTGTGTATAATAAGCAAATTTTGTACCAACTGCCTTAAGTGTTTTATTTATACCAACTTTTTAAAAAGGAAGTTATATGTGATAGAACTTTAAGAGTTTAAAATTTAAGAAAATGAACTTGATAATACTATAAGATAGAGTCCTAGGAAAGAACACAAAGCAGTACTCCTACAGTGATATCAAGAATGTAGTTTACCATATTTTTGAGCTTTAACCAAGGTAGAGCAAGGATTTATAAACAAAAAAGAAACTTCTGTTACAAATGGAAAGAAGTTGTTGCTTCTGGGCAAAATTTTAAAATATTTTTAAAATTGGGTAGAAGAAGGATGAATGACAAAACATCCTAGAAATAAGGAAATAAAGACTAGCATATCACCAGGTCCACTTGCTAAGAAACAAGCCACTTTGGGAGCTTTTGGAAAATCATTCATTTACAGTACTAATTAGTTGGGAAATTTGACACTAGTGGATTGAACTTTTTTTGATTATTATTTGCAAGGAGCACATGCAGTCATCTAAATTAGCTTTAAATTTCTTTTCTAAGTAAAATTAAAGAAGTTCTGATTTTACAGTAAAAAACATAATTGAGTCATACTTTTAGAGCCTGCCTGTCCTCACAGCAGGTAAGATCACAAAAGGCATTTTGCTTGTCTTTAAGATTCAAGAAATTGGTATAGTATAGTGACCTTTCAATTGTCCTGGAGGAAAACAATGTAAGGTGCATTAAGTAGATATAGCTTTCAGTTTGTAGGCCAAATGATAATAAGGCCTCCATAAAACAATTAAAGCAATCCTCCTATTTATATGATAAATCTAGAGCTTTCATATGAATTCTTTATTAGTAAATAATTCCTGAGGCACTTAAACAATACAATTTTTTATTAAAAGAAATTAATAGCATCAAAACTGTTTAGTAGGTCTATATTTAATGTAACTAAAATAAACAAATGTCAAATTCTTAAAATATACATATGTATGAGGAGATATATATGTATGTGTATATATATATATATATATATAAAAAATATAAACAACTACATTATTGGTCCCCATAATTTTTAATGTTACCTTTACCCAAAGAGACTATGTTAATGGTTAAGTAGATATTATATATTAGATGTACAAATATGTGACTTTAAAACTTGTTTAAAGGTCTGCAAGAAGAGGTTTTACCAATTCTTTACACTTTAAAACCCACAATTATTAAGATAATATTGATCATAATAATCCCAAAGTAAGACAGAGGATATAATAATGTCGAATGGTTTGAACAACAGCCAAAATAAAAAGCTATAAATAGGCAGCTATAAAGGAATCCATAGAGAATTCCAGAGAATCTCTTGGAGTTCTTAACAAAACAAAGCAAACACTAAACAACAGTTTTAAAGAAAAGAATATAAAAATAGACATCATAAAATAGACATCAGTAAATTTGGAGAACATAAAACCAAGTTACCAAAATTAAATTTTTTAAAATTCAAAAATCTGAGAATTGGTATTCCTAAAAAACTAGAAAGTTAGTACTGGGTAATATATTTTAAATGATAGAAAAATAACTGCAATTTGGAACATAATTTTAGAGACCTGTTGTTCCAAGGACATGAAAATAACCATGGTTTCCTAACAACCAGAGAGCTTTTGTATTCCTTGGACTGCATTCATGCTAGATGAAGATTAAAAGGCAGGAGCCAAAATGACTATACTTCAACTTGGATGTTGAAGCACTGATCTGATGGGGTTTTCTTGGCCACAAGCGACCCACAAGCTTAAGATCAAGAGCCAAAGCCCCCAGTGGGAAGGTGTGCTCAATTTGGTGGGCCCTGAGACCATCCCTGGCTAAATCATCATCAGCCTGATGGGAGGCCAGCCATGAAGGAAGGGAGTCTCCCCAAAATCTGATTTCTTGAGACCACAACCTACAGCAGGTCCCACAGTCAAATTATTCACATTCCTTGAAAAGAGAGAACAGGCATCAGTTGTGTCCATCGAAGGGGGACACTGTCCAGGTGTACCCTGGACATTTTTTGAAATCTCTGGGCTGCCTCTGCATCTGAAAAATAAGAAAAATAGCACAATGACAGACAACGGATGAGGAAAAAGACAATCATCTGGCCTAAAAACTTAAGACTTATAAGAAATTACGAAAGCAGACAAAACACAAAAAGACAAACAGCCATTATCATTTGGAATGTATTATTCTGAAGGCAAGTACAGCAGAGAAAAACACAAATTATTTTAAGCAAAGTAAGAAATGACCATAGCAACAAAAGTTATTTTTGGAGAGAGCCAACTGGAAAAAAAAAAAAAAAAAACCCAAAACATATGTTAAGATATGTCAACCTGACACAAAGATAAGGTGGAATAAGAATCTAGTCCCATTTGAAGCTGAAAATTGCTGAATAATGAGAGCTAGTGTCATGAACTTGGCTGCTTAACTGCCTTTGTGTAAGAAAACATCTCAGAACTTTGAACTTAGGAAATTCCAACTTGTCTTGCACCAGGTCACGAGCTCCAAAGAGCAGGAACCTATTTCAACAAGCAGCTTTAAAAAAAAAAAAAAAATACTTTAATATTTTTCATTTCTTTTAATGATACATTTTAAAATGCAATAGTGCTAAAATCCATCAAAGTAAAATGCACTGAAGTAAAAATTAAACTTACTCAGAAAGATGTTCAGAAGTTGGGATACAAACAGAAACTGAAATTAGAAGAAAAGTTTTATATTTAAAACAGCACATGAAATATGATGAGTGAGAATAACGATTTAGTAAAGAGCCCATATGTGGCTGACCAAAAATACTGGAATAAATATCAAAAATCCAAAGTAATACAATTATATATACGTACCTTTCTCTATTACAACTTGACAAGTATGAGTTTCATGTTGACTTAAGTGTGTGGCCATATTATCTAAGCCAGAAACATCAGCTATGAAATCACAATTAAGGCACACTAGAGTAATGCCCCTATAAAAATAAAAAAAAGGAAATAGTATAAAAGAAAAGGTTTTTATCTTTTATAAAAATCCATACACAAGTTCAATGATTATTTTTCTATAATTTGTTTTTTATGTCATAACTGTCACTCCCGTTTTTGTTATAAAACTTGATATAACTGAAATGATTCTCTGGAAAATGGAATAGCCATATTCAAATTATGCTACCATTTATTTACAGAAAGTATTTTTGTTTTATAAACTTTTACTGCTCATGCTAAAAACTAGGTGACAGGAGACCTACAGCCCAGCCTTGGCCTCACTAACAACTTGTGTCATTTTATTTTTTTAAAGATTTTATTTATTTATTTGACAGAGACAGACACAGCGAGAGCGGGAACACAAGCAGGGGGAGTGGGAGAGGGAGAAGCAGGCTTCCCGCCGAGCAGGGAGCCCGATGCGGGGCTCGATCCCAGGACCCTGGGATCATGACCTGAGCCGAAGGCAGAAGCTTAACGACTGAGCCACCCAGGCACCCCAACTTGTGTCATTTTAACAAGTCACAATCTATCTGTGCCTCTGTTCATCTGCAAAGCAAGGATATAGTATTAATTCACTCAATATATGTTTACTGAGGCTGTCTTTATACATTCTGTACTATTATACTGCATTGTGATTATAATGATGACCAAAAAATATAGTCTGTGCTCTAAAGGAGCTTACAATCTAGTGTTTTATTTAGGTGATGAAAAAATTAGGAGAGAAACGTTAAGGCTTTAAAAGAGATGATGTTGTAGCTGCCATCAATTGTGTACCATGTGCTAAAGGTTTTCCCATATATTTTTAGTTTAATTCTCACCAAAACCATCCAAGGTTGGCATTATTCTCATTTAACACTGAATTAACTAAAGTAGTTAATTCACTACCGATGTCCAAAGCTTGGGCCTTAGCATATCAGCACGGTGACCTGGTCCACTAGCTGGGGCCTAAATTACTTGTTCCTTAACAAAACTCCACTGAGTGCTGCAGTTCCTAAACGAAATCTGTAATGATCATAAATTTAAAAAAATGTTTGGAAACAATTCCCAAAGCCGTCAATACTCTTTGTTGAATTCAGGAATAGTTTTTATACTCATTGGATCAGACCGTGTAGCATTTGCTACTTGAAATATTTAAACACAATTGGCATACAGGATGTAACACTGGCCTTCAGATTCTAATTCAAATTGTGTTTAAACTTTTGATTTTTTGTTGAAAGGTATTTAAAAATATTATTAACCCTGCAAAAATATGGAAATGTTTCAAAGAACTTAAAAAACCATTATATGTTTAATTTATTATATTTACTAGATTAAGCACTTTGGATCTTATGAGTCAAGCATATGAAATGCTGTTTAAAAGAAAATCAAATATATTAAATGTGTAAATGATGTTAAGGTGTTTAAGGAACTTGAATTGTAAATGTAACTGTTTAAAAAATTTATTCAACTTAAATGAACTTTATCAAACATTAATTAAAAGTCCTCTTGAAAGTGATTACTAAAATGTACTAGATTTCTAAATGGAATATTTTTAAGTTAAACTTAAAAGCTTAACTTTAATAACTAATTATACAGTCTTCTCTATTAACAAACTGCCCTTGCAGAAACCAAAAGTAGTCTCAATGGTAAGTAGTAGGTAAATTACTATTCCACTAGTCATAGTTACTTGCACCAGGGATGGAATGCCTAACTCATCATGCCTTCACTAAACAAGGATTTGTAAAATTGGGATTTATAATCAAATTTCTTGATCTGGGAAGATGTAGGAGACTGGGACTAGTATGTTCAAGTCACCAATAGAGAAAGCTGGTCTGCACTAAGGAAGGAAAATAGAACCCAGGTCCAGAGAAAATAATAAAGTCAAGATCATCCTGCCTCAGCAGGTCAGACTAGAGAGAAGCCATGGTAGTAACTGATGGCTTTGTTTCGCTTATTTGTTCTGGTTGCACCTCTTCCTCCATGAGATTCTTTGAAATCCTGCTTATAAGTGATTTTTGCTTAGGTGAAAAAAAATAGATCATGTAATGTGATCATCGTTACTGTCAACTTATTAACAAAGCATAAATACGGTTTTGAAGTTCATCACATACTTTAAAATTTTAAGTTTTGCCAATATACAAAATACAAACAAGTAACATACTTTAGACTAACTTATCCCCTAAAGCTCTAGTCTAACAGTGTGCTCTATATCTACACCTAGATGTCACATTAGCACATTAAAACTGACCTTCATTAAACTAAAATCATGTACTTCTTCCCCAAATCAACTTCTCCTGACTGATCTTTCTTATGATGTTTCCTCCAACAGTAGAGCTCAAACTACAGTTATCTGTCTCTTCCTTAAAATATTCAGTATGGCAAGAATATTATAATATTTATTGAGTACCTATACTGTGCCAATCTAACAATTTTAGACATATCATTTTATCTAAATATTTTAACAACTTGGGGCAACTGGGTAGCTCAGTTGATTGAGTGTCTAGCTCTTGGTTTTGGCTGGGGTCATGATATCATGGGTTGTGGGATGGAGCCCTGCGTTGGGGGGGTGGTCTGTGCTCAGCGGGGAGTCTGCTTGGGGATTTTCTCCTTCTGCCCCTCCTCCCATTCGTATTCTCTCTCTCAAATAGATAAATCTTTAATAAATAAACACATAAATATTTTAATGACCTAAAAAGGTAGTTGCTATAATTTATCACCTTTTTATAAAGTTTGCTTAGTAAGGGGCGCCTGGGTGGCTCAGTTGGTTAAGCGGCTGCCTTCTGCTCAGGTCATGAACCCGGGGTCCTGGGATTGAGCCCTGCATCAGGCTCCCTGCTCAGCAGAGAGCCTGCTTCTCCCTCTCCCTCTGCCTGCCTCTCTGCCTACCTGTGCTCTCTACCTGTCTGTCAAATAAGTAAATAAAATCTTAAAAAAAAAAAGTTTGCTTAGTAAACTACCAAGGACACATAGCTGATAAAGGTCAGGACTAGATTTGAAACTGAGCACTCTGATTCCAGACAGAGCCCATATTCTTAAACATGATGTAATACTGCCTCATCATTTTAACTTAGGCCCTACTAAATTGTTCATAACTACAATAGTCCTAATCTATAGGATTCATGCATCTATAACTTACCTTACTATTGAAACTTCGTTCAGTATCACTTGATTCTATATAAAATATCAAAGTTTCTCTAACGTTCTCCAAATTAAGTCCAAAATCCTTAACCTTATTTTCAGCACTTTCACAATTTAGCTCTAAGCTTAAAACTACTACTCCAGACTTCAATCTTATTACTATTATCTAAACTTTATGCTCCATCCATTTACTACTAGCCATTCCCTCTGTATGCCTAGTACACTTTCATTTCTGCACCTTTATTCACGCTATTTCTTTTAACTCAAATGCCTCTGTGCATCTTCTATCAGTATAAATAATACTCATTCTTTAAAGCCAAGTATATCTAACACCTATGCAGATCATTCCAAGTTATCACCCTCCCCTTTGGAAAAAAGACCCTATTGCACTTACTAAAGGTCCTTTTTGCTTTATTATAGTTTTATACATTCACCCCTTATCTCCCACCCAATAAACTATACATTCCCTGATGGTTGATTCCAAGATTTATTCATCAGTATCATCTTCATAAGACCTGCTATATTATGTACCTGACAGATGTATAATAAATAGCCAAAGAATGCATATTCCATTCAGACAAAAGAGTAATCACAAAAATTATTGTTCTACAATCCTAAGTATGCTATGTCCATTCACAGAAATTGACCAGTTTTTTATTTCAGACCTATTCCAGTTGAAAGAAAAGTATTCCAGATCTTTAAAATCATACAGTTCATTTAAAAACACACACACATAACTGAGCTTGATAACAGTAAGGTAAAAAATCAAACCAAAATCTCATCTTTTGAAAAAAACCCTTTTTATTCTTATAAAAATTTTCAGTAAAGGCAACATCTAATATAATCTTAAACCATTTCCCTGAAATCAGTAAATGTTTTAGAATTTATACTACTATATTTCTAAAACTAAATCAAAATTTTCTCTCCCTATAAGCTACTGATCCCTATGAGCTATAGCATAGGTGGGACCTGCTGTTCATATAAATAATTTTCAACATATACATTAACTTATTCAACAAATACTTACTGAGTGCCTACCATGTGTCAGGCACTAGTCAATGCCTGGCAGAGACAAAAATCTAAACTACACATATTCTAGTGAGAGGACACAGAAAAATTTAAAAAGTACACAGTATGTCAGATGATGAAAGATGATCTGGATAAAAATGTAGAATAAAAAGGAGATAGGAAGTGCTGGAGTGAAGCACAGGGGAGAAGATACAAGGTAAAATCAAGTGGTCAAGGAAAGGCTCACTCTGATCAGAGTAGCGGCCCAAAGTAGATAAAGGAATACATACAGAAATCTGGGGAACAAGACTAGTCACAGGGACTAATACGTACAAAGGCCCTGAAACATAATATCATCCCTTTTTTCACCTTTTCCACTAACTCAAAGCACCAAAACAAGTACTGGCTAACCTTATCTCTATATATTAGCTTAGTACAGCAAAGACACTGATTATTTCAAGTAGCAATGGCAATGTGAACAAAATAAAGAACAGAATCCAAAAAATTCAGAAGAATATTAAAAAAAAATGGTGCTCAGTTGATTCTGAGTTAAGCATGTGGAACAACCAAAGTTAATTATCAATGTCTTTAGAAATATTCATCAATACTTCTTTCTGCACAGTAAGCAAGTTGTATACTTCTCTATTTGATAAAGGAAAAATAAGAATTATTAAGCTACCTAATAATTTCAAGAATTCCAGTGGTTTGAGAAATGTACTTCAAAACTAAAAAAAGTGTTAGTCATTTTACTAGGTATCTTAGGTATCTTTTTAATATTCAAATATTGTTGGAGGCCTTATTTTTGTTCTCACTTTACAATATAAATGCATAAAGATATCATCTTGATACCACTTGTCACCACTGAAACAAATTTAGCAAGAAAATATAGGTTAATCATACCTCTAGTCTAAGGATATAATGAATAGAACTCTCTAACATCCAGTAGCAATCATTTAGATTGGTCTTCCTAACATCAGGTTTTTAAAAAATGAGAACAAACCACAATAAGATACTACTTCATACCCATTAGATGGCTGTGATCAAAAATAGATAGGGGTGCTTGGGTGGCTCAGTCAATTAAGCATCTGCCTTCAGCTCAGGTCATGATCCCAGGGTCCTGGGATTGAGCCCCGCATCAGTCTCCCTGCTCAGTGAAGAGTCTGTGTCTCTCTCGCTCCCTCTGCACCCAACCCCACTCTGGCTATCTCTTTCTCTCAAATCAATAAATAAAACCTTTAAAAAAAAAAAACAGATAATAACAAGTGTTGGCAAAGATGTAAAGAAACTGAAACCCTCATACTCTGCTTGTCGGAATGTAGTGGAGGTACTTTGTAAAACAGTTTGGCAGGTCCTCAAAAGCTCAACATAGAGTTACCATATAACACAGAAATTCTAATCCTTACACACGTACAAAAGAGAAATGAAAAGACAAGTCCAGACAAAAACTTGTATACAAATGTTTATAGCAGCAATATTCATAATGGCTTCAAAATTAAAATAACCTTAACAGATAAACAAACTATGGTAGATCTATACAATGGGATATTATTCAGCAATAAAAAATGAAGTACTGACATGCTACAACATGGATGAATCTTGAAAATATGCTAAGTGGAAGAAGCCAGTCACAAAGGATCACATATTGCATCATTCTGTTTATACGAAATGTCCACAATACATAAATCTATACAAACAAAAATTAGATTAGTGGTTGCTTAGGGATGGGAGGAGTTGGGAGGAAATGGGGATGACCGTTAATGTGTATAAGAGTTTCTTTTTGGAGTGATGACAAGGTACTAAAATTAACTGTGGTGACGGCTGCACAATTCTGTAAATACACTGAAAACTAAGAATTGTACAATTTAAAGCCATGAATTAAATAGTATATGAACTATATCTCAATAAAGATGTCATACATACACAATTTAAGTTAAATAATTTTTCAATATAAAGATTTTAAAAAGATCAACTAGTTACCTGAGATCTTCTGAATGCTTCTTAAAAATACAAAACCTTTTACTTGGACGGTTACTATGAAAACTGGAGAGACAAAACAGATATTATTAATTTAATTATATAGTAAGTCTTATTAATTTATAGCTTTATTAAGTTTGTACTTAAAGTTTCTAGTTTTACATAAAAGATCATGATATAATAAAATAATGCTTGCCATCCCTGTTTAACTCAAAGTTTTGTCCTAAATTCCACTTTATCCTTTTATTTTCTAATGACACATATTTCTCTAAGTATATTCTTATAAGATCAGTACCTCACCATTACATAAAAAAAGGAAATACTTAAAATTCTTTTTAAAAAGTAGCTCAAGCTAATTTTTTTCATCTGTTAAGGAAGAGTTGAAGACAATTAAATTTCTGCAAATAACATGAATCATTATCAATCATCATTTTTTTAAAATCATTTTCCAATCTTAACATGCCTGTATCAGGGGAGGGGGAGTAAAATCCAAATGATCTGTGAAGTAAATAGTACTTCAGCTAATTGCCACTGTTTACCATTTGTAAAATCAAATATTTAGAGAGTTCTTTGCAATTACTAGTAGAAGTTCTATAAAAAACAAACTAAAGCAGAACTCTTGAGCTAAAATAATGCTCCCCCTAAACACAAAACAGAGAACCTCTAACCAAACTTTGTAGCCAATGATAATAGCTTTCATATACCCTTTTAAATCTAGTAAAGAAAGCTTTCCTGTATTAGACATCCAGGATTAGCTTTAGCACAGTACTACTCAAAGTGGAGTCATAGACTAGAAACATCAGCATCGCCTAGGAGCTTATTTAGAAATGCAAATTCTTGTGCCCCCCACAAACCTAACTGAATTAATCTCTGGCAGTGGGGTTTACCAGAACCTGTTTTAACAAGTTTCTCCAGTAATTCTTATGCAACCTAAAGATTGAGAAATGGTAGCCCTAGTTTGCACTGAAAGACTCAAAGCAGCCAACACACCAGGTCAATGGTAACTCTCGGATACAAAGTAACCATCACCAGTACAGCATGTACTGTATGGGGAAAGAAATACTGTGACTTGCCAGAATCCCCAGAAAATGTCCTCAGAAGACTTCTAAGTCATTTCTTCAATTTGGGGATAACGACTATTAAATATAAGACATTTATATGAATATCTTATAAATATAAGACAACACAAAAATATTAAGTCGGTTTTTTTTTAGAAGAGAACATTGGGGGTTAGGAAACACTGAAATTATATGCAAAAATTTGTGCACATAACTGTTTCTTCAGAAGAATAAATCCAAGATTTTATCTGATGCTCAAAGAATGTGAACCAAAGTAAGTTATTTTTTAAATGAGATTTAAAAGTTACTTTTTAAAAGTTATTTTTTCTTTTTCCTCAATTTTGGTTTGAGAAGAAAAAAAAATTACATTTTAGGGTCTTTGATGGCTTCCATTCTGTCTACAACTTGTAACTTATTAAAATGTTGGTAATTTTAAAATTCTAGTTGTCCGAATCCAGTTTTAATTTAGTTTCCAATCTACAAAAAAACTTATAGTGCCTCTTTATTTATATTTGTTACACAAATTCCATCCTTTTATTATTATTCTTGTATTATAGTCTATAGCTCACAAATAAGGAGGAAAAAAATTCTTTTTCCTATTAGATCTGCATAAAGTTAATAACAATATAGAAATAAATCTTAAGAAAAGAGAAAAAAGGTTATAATTTTAAAAACAACAAAGTAAAAACATATGTTAAAGTCTAGGTTTTAAAAATTCACCAACTGGTTATATGACTGTACATAATTATCAAAACTCATTAGGCTATTCTCTAAACATAAGTTAATTTCATTGTTTATAAATTATACCTCAATAAGACTAGAGGTGAAAAAACTCCCTTTGACCGTATTTTCTTAATAATCTTAATTCAGTACCATTAACAACTTTTTCTGATGAAACACAAAAGGAACATCAACAATATTGATGGTATGCCTACTACTTAAGACATTACACTAGAGGTTGAAGATACAAAAAAAAAAAAGAGGGCAAGCTGTCAAAGTCCAGGGGTGAGTGGGGGGAGGGGAAAAAGTCAAACAACATCTAGCACAGAATAAACGCCTAATAAGTGCTTTTAAATGACTACATCTTCATAAATAATTATAAGATAAACGTTAATAGTGATACATACAAAGTTTTGTGGCTGCATGAAGGAAAACTGCAAGTAAATGGAATAGAAGCCAACTAACAATCAGGACTTCATTTCAGTTAAGAAGGTCACTACTGCCTTGCTCCAGACAAAGCAAAGAGCAAGATACAGCAGGATTTTCAGGAAAAAAGCACTAAAGGAGCTGGAAAAGTGGTTAGAAATTAAATATTGAAAAGTCTTATACTCTCCAGAATATTTGAACTTCATGACTATTAATGTTAGGAAGGCAAAGGATTTTAGGCCAAAAATGACCTGATCAGACATGCCTACTGTAGTAACAGAAGAAAGGAAGAACTGGAGGGGTAGGGGGCAGACTGTAGACAGGACATCAGTTATGATGCTATCACAATATTCCAATTGTTCTTCTAATGACTATTACTTAATGCCAATAAATCTATACAAAAATATATAATGAACTCAAGCATATCTTATAAAAATTAATTCAGTGCTCTGTCTTATCCATTGTATAGGAACAAACTGTTATAGCAGCTTTCTTTTTCCTTGGAAAAATTTTAGATCATCCTTCTAAGCCTACGTGAAATGTCATTTAGAGAATACCTCCCCTTATTTCCTGTTGAAAGAACTCATTCTTACCTTCTTGTGCTCTCATAGTCATCTGTTTACCACCTTAAGTTAGGTAAATATTATCTCTCCTACTAAAACTGTTAAAATTAGAGGCAAGGACTTTATCCACAATACCTAATAATGACAACTTATAAATGATAACAGCTATAATTACTTGAATATCTCCTAAGTAAAAATCATTTTATTAAGCACTTTAAGTACATTTTCTGTAATTATCACAATGACTTTCTTTTTGAGAAAAGGAAACTGGGAGTCAGGTTAAGTAACTTGCCCAAAGTCACAGGTAATAAATAAGTGGTGAAGCTTGGATTCAAATCCAGATTTGTCTGATTCTTCACCACCAGCTTGCCATACTTCTTAGCAAATAGTAAACTCTGCTAGAAAAAGAGATATTAAATACTTATGTCCATAACTTAATTCTATTACATGTAGAGAAAAACCTTTCTTATACATCATGTTGAGGAATAACAATATTATATGGTAATTTCTTTCCATTTTTTTCAGGTGACTTATAGTGCTACCTGAAGGCTACAAGCAAATAAGGTGTAGTAATTTAAACAACCAAACCCAAATAATACTATTTGTTTAAAAAAATCACTTAAAATTACATGTTTAATGATGCTCTTCTTCAAGAGTCTTATTCCAAAAAGTTTCCAAATGCATCAAGATTTTTTAATATCCTCTTGAGATTTTATTTAGAGCTTTTTATAATTACAACAAACAATGACTTGCTATTTGTAATGTGCTAGATGACATGGCGAATACAAAGAGCCCCTTCTCAAGGAAATAATACAGACACAAATATAATAAAAGGCAAAATAAATGAATGATACACAGCTCAAAGTGAGGAATGATCCTTGTGAGTGGTTGTGGTGATCAGACACTCCCAAAAAAAGGTAAATGGAGAGGAAGAATAGGGACATTCTAGAGACTTAAAAAGAATAAGGAATCACCACTGACAAAAATGAGTTATGCAGGGGTGCCTGGGTGGCTCAGATGGTTAAGCGTCTGCCTTTGCCTTGGGTCATGATCCCAAGGTCCTGGGATCGAGCCCCACATTGCGCTCCTGGCTCAGTGGGGAGCCTGCTTCTCCCTCTTCCTCTTCCCCTGCTCATGCTCTCTCTTTCTCTCTCTGTGCCACAAATGAATAAACAAAATCTTTTAAAAAAATGAGTTATGCAATAAACTTTACTCTGGGGAAGAGTAGTCAGTTTATGGGAATGGGGCAAATATGAGACCAGAGGGAAAAAGACCAATTGAGAGTACAGAGGTGGTATAGGATAGAGATTAAAGGTACTCATCCACTGGAGAAAATGAAGCTCCTACACATACAGAATTCAACCTATAATATGATCCACACTGGGCAGAGGTAATGGTGGCCATTCAATGGGAGATATCTAAGACAGGGAAGGAGGCAAGTGTACCAGTAGATAAAAAGGAAAAGAAAAAAGCTAACAATGAGTAGGAGCTCAGTGTGTGAAGACCATGAAGTGCAGGGTTGGGGCTCACTGGGGAACTGGAAAAAGGGTATGGAGGGAGGTGGGCTAATCGGCAATGTTGGAATAGAATGGATTTGAAGGTTCTATAGGACAGGTGGGAAGCCTATGATAAATGGGAGAGGGAAAGGTGAAACGATCCTTGGTTTAACAAAACAGAAAACATTTTCCAATTTGACCCCCTACAAATTAAGGCTAGAATTAAAGCCCCATTCGGGCAACCATGTATTTGTCCACACAGCAGTATACTGGGGGAAAGGATGCCTGGGGCCTGGTTTAGAGGAAATGGAATATAGGTGTAGACCACCGCAGTAGTTGGGAAGCAGAGTAGCAGAATGCAAAAAGGGGAGTCTCAGAAAGCCATGATGCACAGTGGCTGACTGAGAGAACTTCACGAGCTTAAGAAACTTGGGATAGTGAACTGTTTCCAGCTGGTGTTCCACATGCACAGAAATGATGCCCTGAAAGAGTATTTGGGTAGTTGTGTGAATTCTGGACAGATGATAATGTTTGGTTCATTCTTTTTAGATGCTAATGAGTCAAAGGTAAAAAAAATATATAAAATAATTGGAAATACAGAGTTGGATCTCAGGAAAACTAAGGATTAAAATTGGAAGATTTAAAGTTGAAGGGTAAAAGTGACAGTGGTTAAGTTACCAAAAAAGGAAATGTAAAGAAGCATGATGAGTTAAAGGAAGAAAAGGCAATGAAATAAAGTAGCCAAAAAGGAAGAAAAAAGATAGTGGTAACAGTTTAACAGAAGCTAAAGAGAATACTTTCAAAAGTGAGTGATGACAACTTCAAATACTCTAAAGAGGTCATGAAGTAGTAAGAGTGAAAAAAGTGAATAAACATGGTGATAAATGATCTTTAAAGGAGCAATGTTAGTTGGTAGATGGGGATGATACTCAAAAAGTAAAGAAATGAATCACAAATAAGCTAGTAAACACTTTTTTTTTTGGAGCCCTTTAAAGTAGGCTCCATGCCTAGCGTGGAGCCCAACACAGGGCTGAACTCACGACCCTGAGGTCCTGAGACTGAGACCTGAGCTGACATCAAGAATCAGACACTTAACCAACTGAGCCACCCAGGTGCCCCATTACAAATATTCATGGTAAGAGGAAGACAAAAAATAAGGATAGTAGGCAGTAGGGACAAATTCCCTTCATCTTAAAAAAATTACCTGAAAATGTTTTTAAGTAGAAGGAACCTGGGAGAAAGAAGAAATGAAGTTGTAAGTTAACTGAACAAGAAGACTGTGTAAGAACTAGAGGAGACAAGGGACAGGGTTAGCTTTGGAGAAATAGAACATATGTGATTTCTGAGATCAATGTCTAGAATAAAAGTAACAAAGAAAAACATTTGACGTTTTAGATTATTTAAAATAAGGATGACTTCCGACTGAGTACCTACTAGTAGACCAGGTTAACAGCTACGAGACTAAAATAAAATCTCCAGAGTACTGGAAAAAGTTTAAATAAACACTGTAGATAAAACACAACATCAAAAACTAATGATGTACTATATGTTGGCTAACTGAATATAATAAAAAAAACTAAAAAAGAAGTATTAAAAAATAAAGAAGTATTTTAAAATAAAAAGATAGGACCCAGTCAAAGTTAAAGACTACAAAGTCAGAGTTGACTGAATCAAACACCGGTTGAGTAGTCTAGAACTGAGCATAAACTTCAGGAGAGGAAGATGTTCTAGTTTCATGTTGGGTTTTATGCCAAGTGAGCACGACTAAAAATGTAAAGGATTCCAGAACAAAAACAAAGCAGCAATCAAAACAGATGACCGTGAGGGTGAGGTTGACTATAAAATTAAATAGGTGCTGCTGGACTGGAAAAAGGAGTCAAAGTCCTAAAAACTCAAAAGGAGTTACCCCTACAGGGTAACAGGAGTTGGAAAGAAATGAACAGTGGGTATGATGAGATTAAAATGGTACTGTGGTATAAGAAAGGGGGTACAATAACTTAACAGTTGATGTGAAGCACTGGCACTGAAGAAGTCCAGATACCTGATGTCAGGCTAATAAGGGGGAAAGAATGTATGAGAGAGGTGTTAAGCCATCAAGAAAGGTGGGCAAATCCTTGAAAAGAGTAGCTAAGAAGTGACCAGAAAATAACATAGAGGTCATTTTATGAGCTGTAAGAAAATCACTATCATACTTCAGTTCTAACTTAAAAAAAAAAAACCACCTCACTTTGAAAAATCAATCTAACTGCTCTATATCTAAACAATTTTTGACTATTTTAAAAAAAAAAATAAAAATCCATCCTAAGGGATGCCTCTATTAATGAGATACAAATGAAAGCAATGTGGGCTGTGAAGGCTTTCTCTGCATAGAGCAAATATTAGGTACTCAAATAACCCAAGTTGAATGAATTAATAAAAAAGAATTCCAACAACAGTGCCCTCATGACTGGAATAGTCTCTCATTCCACTGAATTAATGCAAGGATAGATGGTTTGATGGATAGATGGACAGAGACAATGGATTAGAGAGAGAGAGAGAGAGAGAGAGAAACAGACTGAATAAAGTTCCTAAGATCATTAAAAATCCTAGAGTCCCTCAAAGTAACTGCTCTGAAAGAATAATATTCATGAGATTACATGTATTTGTTTGGTAAATATATTTAAAACATTTGACTTTCTATATTTGAAAATGACCATTTAAAAAATTCTATAGGAAAAAAAAAGCCCATAGAGAAACCATTTCCCTAACAAACCTATCCTAATTTCTTAGTCTAACTGTTCTCACAATTTTAGTTCCAGTAATTTTATGAGTTACGATGCTGGGAAAATAGTTCCAGGCATTATCCTAAAAGTTCCCTATTACGAGACATTTAGCTCCTTAAAGAGAAAAATTGGCTTCTAAAAGGATAACTGTTTTAAAACAAACTTTCTGAACTATAATTTTAATTGGTAATTACCGATGTTTAACTCATCTTACCTCATCATATGATTTACATAGGCTTTGCTACAGCTAGTGTTGTATCTGCAAAAACTACAATGGACATACGTAGGAAAGTGATTTGCAAAATCTTTTATTTCGGAACAACACTCAATGCACTTGTGAACTCCCCGACGATACCTTATGGAGATATAAAGAAAATGATAAAAATATATTTTAAAACAAAAATAATAAGGAAGGGCCTTATTAATATTCTGTTAATTAAGGCCAAGGTGTTTAAATGAACATAAGAGTTATAATTTGAAAAATCTGTTATGGAACAACAACTAGAGTAAGTGTAAACAATCTAACATAAGTCAGTGTTTTTCATTGGCATAAAAGGGATTAAATTAAGCAATACAAACATCACAAGATATAAGCACAACATATAATAATACCAATATAATAAATGAATATTATAAAAAATAATTCAAGTACTGTTCAATAGTTGTAAAAAAATACCTTTTTATTATTTGCTTGGCCTTTATGTCATAGTGATAGCATATAAATGTACAAGAGAGCTGTGTAGTAAAGTAAATCTATATTAAATAAAGTTTTTATACTTAAGATTAAATTAGTGTTATATATGAGGAATAAAAGATTACCTTAAGTTCCTCAATGCTGTATTGACTTTACTTTTTTTATTGCTACTAGCCAATGTGCTTTGTTTCTTTTGCATATTAGAGATTTTTGATTTATATTTAGATTTACTTCCATTAGGCTTACTTGCATTAGGTTTACTTGTATTGGATTTAGTTGGATTAGGTTTGCTTGTGTTAGATTTTGTGGGATTTTTAGCAGTTATATTTTTAGTCCTTGGAGGTGAGAGCTGAAGGGTAGAAGTGCTTGCACTAATGGAAGGTGTAGTTGAAGATCCTGACTGAAGCGGTCCAACTGAAGCTCGAATAGTAACCTACAAAAATGGATAATGTTTGCTTTAGAAAATTAATCATGGCATTAGTATTAAAATATCACTGTATAACAAAAAGTTAAACATCAAGTATTTGGAAAGGGCAAGTATAAACTATAACTGGATAAGTCTTCCATTTATTCTAAATGTTCATACCAATTAAATTATATTAAACTTGATATTTATTCACTTGTAATAGTACATTTTCTGTATTGATATCAGTCATGTTAACAGTTATTAATGTATAATTAGGAGTTAATGCAAATTATATGATTATTGAAAGAGCACATTCCATAGCTATTTTTATGCTCTGATATAACTTAAATAATTCACAAACACAGAGATCAAAATTTAAATCTCAGAGCCCAAAAAATAATTCTAGAAAGGCCTGCATTACCCCTCAAAAACTATAAAACAAAAAGATCTAGAGTAAACATGACCTCCTCTTTCCAGGGGCTCATTAGGCAGGATTTATGTATACAAAGGTTATGGGAGCGGTTACATTAATTCATTATACTGATGGAGAATTTAGTAATATTTAGAATTTCCTTAAAGAGAACTAATATAAAGCTTATCATTTAGTATCCAGAAATTATATTTGTTGGTTGGCAATGAAAAACAATTGCCTACCAACATTCTCATTAATCATTTAACTATACTTCTCCCATGTATTTGAGGAACAGACTATGAGGAAGTCCTATGAAATACATGTGTTTTGGTTTCACACAAAAGCACTGGACTAGGAATCAAAAGACCTGAGGTTAAATCTCATACCATGCCTTCCTAGCCATGTGACCTTGAGTAAGTAACTTATCCTCTTCTTTATCTATAATATGGGGCAATAACTGCCTTATCTTTCTCATTGGATTGCTGTATGGATTAAATAATAGAATGTATGAAAAAGCATACCGAAAGCCTTATTCTAAGGTGTTATAAAAACATTTAGTATCATTATTAATATTATTACTATTATTAATAAGGGAAAATATGAGAGAGGACTGCACTGCTTACATTAGTGTTCTGCATGTCTAGTCCCAGCATGGAATGAATGGACTGCAGGGAAGGATGCTGGATAGCTTCTCTTGCTCTAGGTCTTCAGAGCATGGCTTTATATTGTTTTAGTTAATTCAAATAACAGACATACCCACATTCAAAGGTAAGTACCCAAAGCCAAATATAAATGTTTTGGGGATTATTTCACTTTGGATTATCCATGCCTCTGTTTCCCTCCACTGGAGCAAATATTCAAGAGCTGACTGTATATAAAGAAGTCAGAGAAAACAGAGGTATATAAGGCAAAAAGGGAAAAGTAAATTACAATCATCAGTATACAGTCAGACATGTTGTTTGCTCACTTAAAACATAATGCTATCCAGCAGCAGAACTTGCTTCTCTGACAGGAGACTCAGTAATAACAACGTCAATAAACATCTGAGAACCTATGGCACTCAAGGCACTATACCAGATGCTGAGGACACAAAGATAAAACATGAGTCCTGATCTCAAGCATCTTATAGTTTAGCAGATAAAACCAACATATACACTACCAACTGGAATAACTCAAACACAGCCTATATAAAATTGACACAACCCACTGACCCAGGGAATAGTTAATCTAATTGCACTTTTTACAAAGGAATATCACTTTAGCACAGCACACACCACTGACCATAAAACAATGGTCAGAAGGTTTTTTTCCTAGATATAGGAATGATAAAACCTAAAATTAAAGGCTTAATAAAAATCAGACATCATTTTTTAAAGTATTAAATTCAATAGATAAAAGAAGGCAGGAGTTAATTTCTATTATCATACAAAATGTTAAAATACAACACATTTAAACTCACTTTTGTTCCAGGAGGCAATCCTTCCAGTTGTTTAGGTTTTATAAATGTTCTATGATGTTGAGTCTTATGATCCATTTTCTCTTTGCATGTCAAAAATTGCAGTCTGCATTTTGTACAACGATGTATTCCTTTTTTCTATTTTAACAGAAAAAGGGAGGAAAAATAATTTCTACAACCACAAATGTTGTATCCTTAAACTGCTCTAATTTTAATGATACCTAAATAATTTTAAAACTAGTATTTTATATCACCCATAAAAATAACAGCAAATTTTATCTCATTTTTTAAAACACTCTGCATTAGTATTTGGGTTTCAAAAATGTCTATTCCTATACAAAAATTGAACATAAAAATTCTATCTGTAGGTTCTAATGAAAGTTCTCTCAACAGTGGTGTGAAAGCCCATCAAATTATAATTTTAAAGTGTTTAGACACATGATATAGTTTAAAAAAGCTATACTATGTTTTTATCCTAGACAAAAGTAAATTCTTTTTAATTTTTGCTATTTCCAGTTGGTTGACAAGTTGGTAAAATAAATTTAATTAACCAGATATTTCAAAGAAGGTTGTTATAGAAATGGTTGTATAAAGTAGTGCTGTCTAATGTAACTTTCTGCAATGATGAAAATGTTCTACAGCTGCACTGTCCAATATGGTAGCCACTAGTCACATACAGTTACTGAGCAACTGAAATGTGCTAAGTGCAACAGAAGAACTGATTTTTTAATTTTATTTAACTTTAATTGATTTTAACTTCAATAGCCACATGAACATTGAACAGAGCTGATATGGAGACATAAATCAGAACAACTACTGCCAATCTATTTACTGACTGAGATCCCTTGAGTGAGTCCCTCTTTAAACCCAATCCTGTTATTATTCTACAGCTGGAAAGCAAGACCCAAGAGAAATCTAAATCACTCCCCCTTAACTACTTACTGGCACTGCCAGACTCCTGATCCAGTATTCTTTCTACATATAATAACTACAGTTTACATGCTCTCATTAAGAAATGATATATATATGTACATATATATAAACTTAAACAATACATAAATACAAAAGAATGTTTCCTCAAAAATTACAGTCTGCCAGATACATCACTATTTCCATTTAAATACGCTTAATCATTTATAAAATTCAAACAAGGTAATATACTGAGAAGTACACCTGGCACAGTTACTAGCATACAGCAGGCATTTCATAAATCAAAGCTCTTTACAAAATTCAAAGCAATGTATAAATATAATGCGTTTGTATTACTATTCTAGCTGCATCTTAAGATTATTTTGGAAGTGTGGTGCATTGGATTATATCGTAGATACAGGCAATTTTTAAAAACTCACTTATATGTGTTGAAGGAAGAGGCAGAAAATGAAAACTTGGCCAAGAAATAGATACTAAGACAACAGGACAGAAAGAAGTTCTCCAGAATCCGATTCCCAGAAATCTTTTTTCTATCTATAATCACTCCCCAGGTTACCTCATCCAGTTTCCTGGCTTTAAATACTATCTATCCAACTGTCTACTTGACATCACTAACTGAGCGCTAATATGCATCTCAAATCAACATGGACAAAATTGAATTCTGGATTTTCTCCCTACCTCCCTGTCCCCCCAAATCTGTTTTCTCAGTCTTCCCCCTGTGACAGTATATGAAAATTCCATTCTTGCAGCTGCTTCAGACAAAAACTTGGTAACTCACTCACACACCCCATATCCAACGTATTAATAAAATCTGTCAGCTCTACCTTCAAAAACTTTCATAATCTTTCCACTCCTCATTACCTCAAACTACTGCTGCCATACTGGTCCAAGACACTCACCTGGACTCCTATCTTCTTCCTGTCATGTTCTTTCCTCCCTGGTGGTTTATTCTCCCCATAGCTGCCAATGATCTTAAAACACGGCAGATTGTTCACCCACTTAAATACTCTGATGGTTTTCCAAAGTCCTGTTTCTGGTTTACAAGGCTCTGCATGAACTGGCCTGCATTCTATTGAACAAGCTAATCTCCTATTAGTTTTCCTCTTATTTAGTTTACTCTGCTCTAGTCACAACTGGTCTCTTTGCTGTTCTCTGAGTACCCCATATGTACATTCACTTCAATGTTTACAGAATATTTCCTTTTCCAGATTTCCACATGGCTTATGCCTTTATTTCCTTCAGAGAGGCTCATGTTTTACCACACTACATACATAACAGCAACCGTTCCTCCACTCCCAATACCTCCCTGGTAGTCTCTATCCTCCACATTTTCCTTCCACAGTACTATGACCAGCTAGCAAGCATATACATTCACAATATAAACACACATATATTTATCTTTCTCTACTATGATTCAAATTCCAGAGGGCACAAACTTTGTTTTGTTCACTGCTATATAATACCCAAAATAGCCTCTGACACATAGTAAGGCACTCAATAAGTATTTGTTAAATAATTGGACTGTGAGGCAGAAAGCAAGACACTGATGGAGAAAGTGCATATGAGAAGCAGGTACAATTTAACTAGTTCAAAATGTCTGCCATTCCATTTAATGAACATTTGTCCAGACTCATGAGATAGAATATACTAATCTACTATTCTCTTAGCTGGACACAAGTCTTGCACATGTCTCCTGTGTATGAATGCATTTCAAAGTGATAAGAATGATAAAGAAACAGTACATTTTTTAAATAACATCATGTTCAATCAATGAAACAGTGATCTATTCCAAAGGTAGAGAAATAATGATCTGTTTTGAACTTTTTTGATATGCATACTCCACTGTTTGGGAGATTTGAGGGATTTAAGAGTAATTACGACTTTATGTAATTTCTGCCTTAGACCTAATTTCAATGTAAAATCTGGGTCTGTGGTAAAGCAGTAAAAGCCTGGGCTCTGAAGTCAAATTTTAATTCTGCTTTTTATTAGGTAGTAGGACACTGAGCAAGTTACATTCTCTAAAACTTTGTTTCCTCATCTAAAAGTTAGAAATAATAATACACATATGGTGATTGTAAAGATGATAATGCTTGTAAAGCACCTGCTGCTGCCATAAGGTAAGTGACTTCATATGTTAACTGGTTAACATTTTTATTAAAGATCTAATGAACATATTTGACACATCTGAAATCACTTTTATTATTTCTTAAAAGTCATACAAACTGGATTGCTAACTCTAAAATCACCAGAGACTTAAGACATCTTCTTAAAAAAAAGTTACAACCAAAGTCTTTGAAGACAATAAAATGTGCCATAGAATCAACAATTCTTATTGTCTAATAGCACACTAATGATATCTCAATTACAAGTTTATAGTCCTACTCAGCTATGGTGTTCCAGTCTTTGTAAATAATTATGCAAACTGTAAATATCTTGAAGGATGCTGATGATCCTTATTAATAGATTTCCCCCTCTTTACTGCTGACTTCCTATCTCCTGAATATTCCACATAAACAAAAGAAAATTGGCAACAATGGCAAGACAAGACATAAAACTCAGTGTATAAAAACCTTATAAACCACATAGCCCACATAGTGGGCCCACACATCTCTTTCATGATTATCATTCTTCCCATATCTACATCTCACTCTGGAGCTTTAGGAAAGCATGTGGGAAAAATTATGTTAAAAGGCCCATAATGAAATAGCACTACCATTTTATATCTCATTCTCCCATTCAAATTTAAGCCCAAAGATGAAAAAAAATTCTATTCCTCAAAAAATGTTAACATGTATTGTGCAAATAAAGGGCTCAATGGCCAAAAATGTCTGGGAACCAATAAGCCCTATACCCTTTGCTTGGAGATTTACAATATTCATTAGCATATTAAAAGCTCTGAGAAATCCTGTTTTAAAAAACAGATAAGCAAAACTGTTTGATATTGTAAATCTAGGCATTTACCAAATTTCTTTACTAGTAACAATTTAGGGGGAAACATCTATTAACACCTGATGGAACACTGTTGGGGAAACCTAGAATAGAAAGATTTTGTCAGAACTTCTCAAAGATGAGTATCATCCCAGTCACAACACAGGAGATACTAAATTCACTTGGATAAAGAAGGGGCTATATATATATAATATGTATATATTATATATATATAATATGTATATATTTTACACACACACAATGGAATATTAGTCATAAAAAAGAATGAAATCCTGCCATTTGCAGTGACATGGAAAGAATTATAGAGTATTATGCTAAGTGAAATAAGTCAGAGAAAGACAAATACTATATGATTTCACTCATATGCAGAATTAAGAAACAAAACAAGCAAACGTAGGGGGTAAAAAAAAAAAAGAGAGGCAAACCAAGAAACAGACTCCTAACTGTAGAGAACAAACTGATGGTTACAGGAGAGGAGGTGCCCAGGAAGATGGGTTAGAAAGGTAATGGGGATAAAGGAGGGCACTTGTGACAAGCACTGGGTGTTGTATGTAAGTGCTGAATCACTAAATTCTACACTGAAAACTAGTATTACACTGTATGTTAATCAACTGGAATTTAAATAAAAATATAAAAAAAATTCACTTGGAAATTCTACTTTTATGATCTTTCCCAGTTAAAAACCACAACTTGATTTCATGATTATCGAATGACGAACTGAAAGCAAAGTGAGCACCAATCAGCATGCCAATTTCATCAATAATAAAAAAATATATATATAATGCGCTGATTAGGGAGGTGGCAAAACTTGATTACATGATCAGATTCAGTAAATCCAGTGACTTCTGATTTTGGCAAAGACACTGTTTTTGCTCTTTCAAGCACTTAAGAACAGGATCAGTGTTACATAAAAGTTTTCACCCCAAACAAAGGATGGTTTAATTGCTTCAGGAAAAAAACCAGTAGGCATTAACATCAGAATTCAAGAGAAGGGTATTAAGTGCTAATACCGGATCCCAAAAATTTATATAGCAGAACTAGCAGAATCCATCCACAAAACAAGTGATGAATTCATATACCAAGCAGTAAGTGTCATTAATGTTTCCTTTATCACTGGCAGCTATAAAACACCACTTCTGGTCAATGATAACAACATGTATTCTCATCATAAGGGGGTTAAAAAGTGGAAATAAGGTTGGAAGAAAAAAAGGAAAACAAGATTATGAGTCCTCAATCTTTTCTTAGTTCACGCTCACCTTTACCCTGATAACTACCTTCAAAATCATTCCCATACTTCCTCTCGGACCCTGAAATATCCAATCTTATGGATATTCCACTCATCTTTCCTTTTTTCCTTCAATCCTGGGTTTCCGATTTCTAGCTTTCTTTCAGAATTTTCACTTATGAGCCACAACATCACCAGAAAGCAAGGAAAAGAAGTGGAAGTTTTACAAGTAATTCAACATAAATTGCAAATTGGTGTCATTTGGAAAATCTTGCTTCCCTTGCAGAACAATCTAACCAATGTTCTAAGTAATAATCTTTTTGCTAAAACAACATGAACAAATAAGAACTGGTAAATCTCACCTGATGCTTCATATAATGATGCATGTAGGGTGTTGCAATTTTAATAACTTTGAGGCAAAATGGACATAGCAAGTTCTTAGTGTTTTCATGGGATGTTCTAAAATGAGTTTCTACATCAGAAAATGACGACGATCTGTAATTGCAAACCTACAAATAAAGAAGGTTTAGTTTAACTTGAAAATGTATAATGATATACAATTACAAAGTAACAATGATAGGTCATTTGTTTAGAAGAACATCAGCTACAACTCATTCAGCTCTCACACCTATATAACCAAGAATCCCATTAATGCAAGCACCGAAAGATAATCTTTGAGACAGAAAAGTTACCTATCAAAGTTTAAGGATACTTCCCAAAACGTAAGTAGGTTCCCTTCTTTTTATCAGATCTTTTTATTTACCACCTCCATCTTGACTTGAAATTTCATACTATAAAATTTTTTTTCTGCTACATAAAACAGCACCTTCCTTTAGATTATAAATGGCCTCCAGGCTATGGCATTGGCAATATATTTTTATCTTCTTTTTCTATCTCTTCTTCAAATTCTGAAAAAATGCTAATCCCAAAGCATTTGGTAGGGTTCTCTGTAACTAAAAGCATTTCATACTTCCCTTGTATGCCTACGTTCTTCCTTATATGGTAAAATAAGTCCCTATGCTTGTCTTTCTGCCACAGGGCTTTTCTTTGTCCAATCGGGAGTAGGTATAAAATGGCCTATGGGCCAATTTCAACTCTCTGCTGACCCCACATACAACGCATGAGTTATGCCAAAGTTTTTTTATTAATAAATCGTTTACAAGAGGAATTTTAATTTTAGTAACCAATTTTATCTAAATGGTTGGGAAAATAAAAGAATATATTTCATGGCTCATGAAAATTATGTGAAATTCAGATTCCAGTGTCCATAGATAAAGTTTAAATGAAACAGAGCCAGATCAAGTCCATTTACTTGTTGTCTGTGGCTGCCTTTGTGCTGCAATGGCAGAGTTGATTAGTTGCAACACAGATGGTATGACCCTCAAAGCCTGGGGTGCTTTATATCTGGTGCTTTACAGAAAAAATTTGCTGACCCTTGGCCCAGTAGGTTTAAATCTTATCATCAAAACAACAGAAAACAAACAAACCAAACAAACACTAAGTATACAATAAAATATGTGTAGTATACCTGGCAAATATATGGCATTTCCCCAGGCTTATGATTGTCCTTCATATGTTGTAAAAGAATATGCTCTGTTTCAAATGATAATTCACAGATTTTGCAAATGGCTAAGCGTGGGGGGAGAAAAAGACATTACAGCATTTTAAGATATAGATATACATATTACACACACACAAATATCAAATCATTATGTTGTATAACTGAAACTATATGTCACTTATACCTCAATAAAAAAAAATCTATCTTCACCAGGCAAACAAAACAGATATATATAGGTAAAATTCATTTTATATATCTATATCAACAAAAATAACAATAGTATTGGCGTGCCTAACAGTTCTAAGTACTTTACTTACATTAGCTCATTTAATTCCCACAACAGCATTATGAAGCAGGTATTTCTATTATTCCCCATTATTCAAATATTAAGTAACTTGCCTAAGATCACATAGCTGTATTAAGAGGCAGACCTGGGATTTGAACTCAAGCTATCTAACTCTAAAATCTGTGATTTTAACTATGACTGTAGTTATTTTTCTTATTCAAGTTTAAATTAAGGGCATTAATTTCATATTTGAAAACTATGATCTGAGGTTTTTAATTTAGTTCCCCACATATAATGCACAGGTTATTTACTTTAATGAATTATTTATAAGAGGGGCTTTAATTTTAATAACTAGTTTTAACAATTTAGGTAAGTTAAAACTTTTCCAATTTTGCCCCCAAATTCCAAAGTCTTTTTCTTAATCTTATTTTTTTAACAAGCTTCTCAGAGTTTGCATCATCAAAATTAATACTATCCCATACTTAAGCAGAACTGTAACTTACTAGAAAATTCATGGGGTGTATGTGTGCTTTCAATGTGACACTGCAGTTGAAATGGTGTGGGAAACTGACGATAGCAGTGCTGGCAGGTGGTGTGGTTTTCCCAGCTCTCACTGCTCTGCTTCTCAAGTTCCAAATGGTGTTTCATGTGGTTCATAAACCTATAAATGATTGTCAACAGGTGCAAAAATTCAGATTTAAAAACAAAAATCTAACAAATAAGTATCTGAGTCTAAATCTTAAAAATATAGATATATTATTCAAAATAAAATCTCAAAAGCCTTAAAAGTCCTCTAGAAAACTGTGTGTTTTAAATAATCACTTTCATTACGTGGCCAAATAAACATCTTTGCTTCAAAAGAATTCATCAATGTAATTAATCTGAAATATTACTAATTTGCTCAAATTCTTAATCATTTCAGAGTATTAAAATGTTTTTTAAAGATTAAAAAAAGCAGGCTTTTTTCCATACGTGAATACTATTTACATTTTTAAATAAAATACTTCAAAGGAAGGAAACCCTACCACCAAAAGCAGCTACAGTCATGAGAGAAATCTTTTAAGGCTGTGAAGATATACAATAGATTCCAGCTGTTTAAAAGACAAATTACTGGTATTTTTACTTGTGTCTTGGTTTCTAAATGCATGTAATAGCAATTTTAATGCCTACAATTACAAGAACCTTTTGTTTTATTTAATGACACTGGTTTACTGTTAGCACAGACTGTTCATTTTAACTTGCAGACTGTGCCCTTTGTAGGCAACGTCCATTTTTCAGTTTTACATTCTGCTATTTCAGCTTCCCTAAAAGGCTTCTTATGAGCAGGAACTATGACCTTCAACAGCAAAGAGTGCAATATAAATGGGAATACCTATTTAAAAGAGCTTACTGAAGCTTTTTGCTGAATTTGAAAGTAAAGTTATAACAATTTTTAGTCTAGGTCAACTATTAACAATTATTCACTTTGAGCCCATAAAGGAAAGAATCTTGAAAGTAAGTGATAATGTCATTAATCTGGATAGCAGTCACCATGAAGGCTATAACATTTATCTCTTGTTCACACCTTCACAATAGTACTTCTCTTGAACAGGTTATGGCACACTTTGAAATATCTTTCTGTCCTCCCTTGGTTTTAACACCAGCTCTACAAACACCTATAGAAAATCTTAGTCTTGGCTAAATATTTATACATAGAGAAAAGGTCATGAGCCATTAAACTTTCCGCTCACAACTTTAAGCAATTAAAGTGTATCTATATAAAATAATCTCTTAACTAGCAAGCTTTCACGCAATCATTATATGAGCCCCCATTGGGAATGCAAGCTACTTAAACTAACAGATGGAAATGAGGAAAACATAAAAGCAAACTTCTTACAAGGATGTTCACAGAATAAAATAAACCTAACTGCTTTTGGTGACACTCAGTGTAGGAGAAAAAAAAAAATCATACCACAATATGTTGACAAGGCAGAGAGTAAAAATCTATAGCTACCATTTGTACCATTCTCTACATAAACATCAATTTGTCTTCCCAGTTTTACTGTTAAGATAAATATTATTTAACATATATAACTTCTTTGGTTACAAAGTATTTACCATTAAGGTTATGTTTCCTAAACAATCAGTATTTCAAAAAATGCTCAATTCCAGGATGTTATAAATGCTGTTTGCTTTAAATTCTGAAATATCCAGGTACTCTAGAAATATGTAGCTAGTCTTCTGAAATACTAACAAGAAAAGGAATTTAACTTTCATATGTTTAATATTAAGTGGGCTAATCTCAAAGGAAAAGCCAAAAGCTATTGCTGAAATAACTTCTAATATATACATATTTAAGTATAACAAGGAACTAAGTCAGTGAAACATATTTCTATGCTTTCACCATATTTATTAACATGATTTTTCTGGAGTTTTTTATTATTAATATGTTAAGAATATGGAAATAGGTGACAGAGTTCTACTGTAATATTGCTTCAGTGTTATATCATGAAGTACAATATCCCTTCTGTTAAACCATTAACTATTGATGGCTGTTAAAGTTTAATTAAAGGAGATAAAGAAATGTGAGGACTCATATGAAGTAACATATGTGAAACAATTTGGAAACTATAAAGCACCACCATGAACAAAGCTTTAATAATTGTTATAGGAGTATATCACAATGTATTTTAGGGTTTTTCTATATGCTTCTTTTTGGACTTAAGAACTCACAGGAAAATGAAATGAATACTGGGTCCAGAAGTAACCTAGAGGTACCTAAGAATGCTATTTACAAAGTTATCAAAGGTAAACATAAAAAGGCATACATACGTGTTTGTGTACACACACACACACACACACATACACATCTAAGTATACTGATGTCTGCAACTTACTTTGAAATGCATAAGAAAAAAATAGTTTGAAGGAAGAATGAACAGATACATGATGCAGCAAGCACAGTAAAATGTTAATGGTAGAATCAAGGTGATAAGCATACAGTATCTGCTGTAAAATTTTTTAAACTTTGCTACATGTCTGAACATTTTTATAATAAAATGGTATAAAAACAACCTTACCTAATATAAATGTCAAGCTATATAACCACTGAAAAATATCAATCAGTATGTCTTGTTACTTTGTTCTTGTTACGTACTCATTTACAGGATGACAGCTACTAATATGCCATGTAACTCAAAGATCACAAAGTAAAGTTCCTAAAATTTAAAGCATGCATGTATAAAATTAAAAATTTCACTGGAAATTAAATTTCTAATTTTTAAAGGGATTAATTTTAAAATCAAAGCAGACATGTTTCCTAGAACTGGTACTTCTCTAAAGAAGATCACTTTTCCTGCAAGGTAAACGTTCTAAAAATTATAAATCTGAGTTAAAAGACTTGAGCATTAAATAAGATTAGTATGGAGGAGGTCAAACTGGACATACTAAAGTGGTTCTTCTTGCAAAGAGAAATAAAATTCAAATGCAGCTAAAAATGAAAATGATCTCATGAAAATTCCTAAAACAGTTATAATATAGGGGGAAAAGTTAATTTTTGAAATAAAGTTTGTCCTTTCTTAAGTTATTTTAAAGAAATACAACTAAGTGGATCCAGGAGTCAACTCTAAATTACAAGAAAGAACAAAAGTTTTCAACAGGACAATCTGCCTTTGTCCTTAGTAGAAAGTATTAAAATTGCTTATCTAGAATGGCACAGAAAAATACAAGATAAAGATACAACATTTATATCTGCAGCATTCCAATTTTCAAAAAGAAATGAAAATAAGTATTTACATACCTAATATTATTTTTAAGAATTTTCAAGCAACTGAAGCATTTAAAAGTTGTGTGAGTCTTCTGTTCTTCCTGGACATCTCCTTCATGTTTTCCATAATAAAAGTCATTAACTAACATGATCAATTTTCCTTTCTCTGAATCAACAGTCTTATTTTTATTTGCTGTACTTGAAAATTCTGTTTTAGCCAGTCCTAAAAAGTTATTTATCATGTCTGGACAACAGTACTGAAAGAGAAAAAATAGAAGTCTTATTTATCCCTTAAAAAAATTAGATATCAAAAAGCAATTCTATGTTTACAACTAAAGTCAGACCATGTAAAACTATGCTTGATAATATGCCTGGAAAAATATTAATCTACAAGTATGTGGTACATACGCACACTCTAAATAACAATAAACACCTATTATCATAATAAGCAACAACAAAATTTTTTAAAAGAATAACCCTAAAACTAGAACTTGGCTATTGATCTAATAGTTTTTTTCCTTGCAATTTATCTTTTCAGATATAAATACTGAATAATAACTTAAATGTTTAACTAAACTAAAACTTATTCATTTCATATCCATGTCAAGATAGAGCACAGAAAGGAAATGTAGTTTCACATGCCATAATGCATATGTTTAATTATCAAGTGATATATGAAATTTCATAATATCTAGTTAGAACTAAAAATTGAACACAACTAACTTGCCATTGCCCAGACTCAAGGTGCTAGAAAATGTGTAAGAAAAAAAAAAAGATCTTGAACAAGTCTTTAAAAATTAGTAACATCTTGAAAAATTCTACAGTTACACCTTGAAATCTAGAATGCTTAAATATTTGAAGGGGAAATTTAGTTCCTCATGAATAAAATCAAGTTGTCACATAAACTGGTTCTAATGTGGAATAATTTCATGTGAGCTTTTTTTTCAACAAGATATAATTAATTCATTTATTGTACACATCATTTTTAGTTGTAGAATTTCTCTATGTCAGTTTTTCTCAAAGGCCAGTCCAAAGAAGACCTGCATTAGAAAAACCAGAAGTACTTGTCAAAATGCTAATTCCTGGGCCCACTTCAGACCCATAAATCACAATGTATCTAGATACAGGGCCCAGAAATCTTTATTTTTCAACAAGCCACCCAGGTAATTCTTTTACAACATACACCAGCTGACTTAAACTCTTCCTAAATGTGTTATTTAGTAAATTAATTACAATATTAAAAAGTTTGAAACTCTAACAGAATTCTATTCCTTTTTTTTAAAAAACTCAATTAGTCAAGGTATACTACATCATTAGTTTTTGATATAATGTTCAATGATTCATTAAATCATTGAATATATAACACCCAGTGCTCATCATATCATGTGCCCTCTTTAATTTCCATCACCTAGTTACCCCATCCCCCCACCCACCTCCCTTTCCCCAAACGTCAGTTTGTTTCCCCAAGTCAAGAGTCTCATATGGTTTGTCTCCCTCAATTTCTAAGATAACATCCATTTCATCTCCTGCCACACTGAAATGTTAGATCATTGGTAAAATGTCTGTATCACATGGTAAGCTGGGTCTTTGATCCAAGACAGACCTATAACATTTCAATTGCATTTACTTTGTTCACTTGTCAATTCTGAAACCTTTGGAGGAAAAAATACCAAGAAAAAAATCTCAAATAGATCTAAAAGAAAGGGGAAAAATACTGAATAAAATGAGCCCACATACAGTGACACAATTTGTGTTTAGGAGTTAAGGTTGCATCCATAAGCTAAATAAGGATAAATACATTAGGTCCCTAATACTACATGATCCTTTGAGGTCAACCACTCAGAATAAATACAGTTGAAATGAAACCACAATGAAAAGAGGGAAATGAGAAGTTTCTAGATACTTCTTGGGACACATGTAATATTTAAGAGTTTAGGAAAGTCAGACTATTTCTAAGGACTATTATAAGGTTAAGTTCCTTCTAAAAAACGCTGGTTTTGAATTTAAGGATAAGTGGAGAAAAGGATGGTTCAGAGTAAATCTATTAGCACTATCAGAAAAATAACTCAAAATACATGTCTTACTATAAATGATGTATACCCATAGTATCATTTTGATAAACAAAATCCCTGATCTTATCTGCAATTTTACCATAGAAGTGATCTCAAACAATGGGAAACATTATAATGCACAAAAATGATATAATATAGAATAGTGTCCCTAATTAGAAATGTGGACAATCATATATATTCAAACATTAAATTTGGTTTTCAGACTGTAGAAGTTATTGAGTCATATTTGAGACTTGATTCTTTTCTGAAATCTATAAAATAACCTATGTAGTCTATAGTAGAATGTGCTACAAGGTTATATTTTTCAGAAACATCTAATTTGGTACATCTATAAAAGTTAAAGTTACCTTAAATGCTCATATATTATAATACACATAACAGATGATCAATTGCTAGCTGTTTTTTCATTTTCTTTTTTTTAAATAAAAAATATAGGAACAGGTTTTAAAAATAAATATACAAATCTCAATGTATCCCTTTTTTTTTTTGAGTATAGTTGACACACAATGCTACATTACTTTTATTCACAGTATCTTTAAGCAATGTTTCAGATCCCTGTAAGACAGATGGATGATAAACCAAGAATGGACAACCTAGTTCAGGAAATTTAGTAATTGAGAGAAAAGCAAAGAACTCCAAAGAAAATATTCAAAAGGCAAGCACGTAACTTAAGAAATGAGAACTAAGCTTATACTGAAGGTTTTATAGGAGGATAGAAAAAGCTATGGATGGCACATTTAGCTATGGTCCAAGACAAACTGGTCATCTTTTATTCAGTCCTAAAACCCTTTTGGTTCTAGCCTTTCACTGTAGCCCTGGGTTGTCCCTTATTTTCCTGGGGATAAAATATTAAATACTTTAATGACATATTCTGTAATTTGACAAACAGCAGATACCACCAAAATACCATTCTCATCTTCACTCCTCCCAGTAGAGAGACCATGTTCTATTGCTTTGTTAGTGCCTAAAAATTTAGGTTAGATTTTCAGAACAAAGAAAGTGGGATGCTATTTTTAAATAGTAAAATAGAAGTTCCCATATGATCATCCTACATAAGTCAACATTTTCCCCTTCTCCTGCTGGGACTCATCCAAAGCCACAACAACCAAATTCTAAAAATTTATTTTCATTGAAACTAAGAGCCAGATAAAATCCACAGACTCTACAACATATGACAGCACTACCCAAATCAGCCAAGCTCAGACAGAAGATATGTAGTTGGAAGCAGATCAGAGAAATCAAAAGGACCCAATAGTAACAGATCTTAGAAAGCGTCAGCAAAAACTGGCATTCTAAAGGTGAAAGACACATCCTGAAGTGCAAAGCTACATACTTTGTTTACAAAAACAGGTACAGAAGCTGGGGCAAGAAGGATGGAAGAAGTCCCCCAGACTTCATTTGGAACAGAGAAGCAAATTAGGCAATGCTACACATAAAATCAGACACACAAGTCACATTTGCAGAAAGACTTCTCCCAGCCAAGAGGTGTATAAACCAGTTAGCGGGATGTGAGATTATCCCAGCAACCTACACTTCCCAAAAGGAGCTTTGGACAAAAGAGTTAGCCCAAGAAAATCCAACTTGTTCTTCACTATGATTGAAATTTACATCTAAACAAAAATAAGATAAAAGGAGCAAAATGTAAAATTCTGACAAAAACACCATGGAGCAGTTGCAGATGAAAAGTGACCAAAATTTCTGCTCTGAATTTTAAAAACTTAATGAAGTAATTGTGTCTATTTGGAAAACCATAAAGCAACAAGAAATGGCAAGACAAATAAGACATAAAAAAGGAGTGGCAAAATCGAGGGAAAAGTAGAGAAATCAGAGAGATAAAGACAGAAAGAAGAACAGTGGTGAACAGGCACTGGAAGATAAAATGAAGGACACAAAGGCTGATACTGAGAAAAGCAAATAAAAAAAATTTAAGTGTTAAAAGGATTAGAAAGAAAATGACAGATATGCCAGACAAAGGACATCAAATGAATGCATACTGGACAATATTCTCCCCTCTCCCCAAAAAGACAAAACAATTATATGGAATAAATATTTTAAAATATGAATCAAGAAAACTGAACTAAAATAAAGGAAGACAAAAACATACAAGCAGAAAGAACATGTTATACATCAGAGAAGGCTGACCCAAACCCCAACACCAAGTCAGTCATTATATCTGTCTTCCAAAATAAAGAATCCTATGGGCAGCCAGGCAAAAAGATCAAATCACTTATAAAGAGCAAAATAATTCAGGCTCATCCCAGATTTCTCAACAGGCAATATTCAATACTGTAAAAGAGAAGCACCACAAACAAGATCCTCAAAGTAGGATCCAACTTACTCTGTTTTTTTCTTTTTTTTAATTTAAATTCAATTAATTAACATATAATGTGTTATTGGTTTCTGAGGTAGAGGTCAGTGACTCATCAGTCTTATATAATACCCAGTGCTCATGACATCACAGGCCCTCCTTAATGTCCACTGCCCAGTTACCCCATCCCCCCCCACCTCCCTCCCCTCCAGCAACCCTCAGTTTGTTTCCTATGATTAAGAGTCTCTTATGATTTGTCTCCCTCTCTGATTTAGTCTTTACTTTTTCCTCTCATCCCCTAGGATCCTCTGTTTTGTTTCTTAAATTCCACATATAATTGAGATCATATAATAATTGTCTTTTTCTGATTGACTTATTTCACTTAGCAGAACACCCTCTAGTTCCATCCATGTCCTTGCAAATGGCAAGATTTCATTTTTTTAACAGCTGGGTAGTATTCCATCGTATATATATATATACCACATCTTCTTTATCCATTCATCTGTCAATGGACATCTGGGCTCTATCCATAGTTTGGCTGTTGTGGACATTGCTGCTATAAACACTGGGGTGCAGGTACCCCTTAGGATCACTACATTTGTATCTCTCGAGTAACTCCCTAGTAGTGCAATTGCTGGGTTGTGGGATAGCTCTATTTTCAACTTTCTGAGGAACCTCCATATTGTCTTCCAGAGTGGCTGCACCACCTTGCATTCCCATCAACAGTGTAGAAGGGTTCCCCTTTCTCCACAACCTTGCCAACATCTGTCGTTTCCTGACTTGTTAATTTTAGCCATTCTGACTGGTGTGAGGTGGTATCTCATTGTGGTTTTGATTTGTATTTCCCTGATACTGAGTGATGTGGAGCACTTTCCCATCTGTCTGTTGGCCATTTAGATGTCTTCTTTGGAGAAAAGTCTGTTCATGTCTTCTGTCCATTTCTTGATTGCACTATTTGCTCTTTGGATGTTGAGTTTAAGTTCTTTATAGATTTTGGATACTAGCCCTTCATATGATATGTCATTTGCAAATATCTGCTCCCATTCTGTAGGTTGCCTTTTAGTTTTGTTAACTGTTTCCTTTGCTGTGCAAAAGCTTTTTATCTTGATGAAGTCCCAAAAGACCATTTTTGCCTTTGTCTCCCTTGCCTTTGGAGACGTGTCACCAAGAAGTTGCTGTGGCCGAGGTCACAGAGGTTACTGCCTGTGTTCTTCTCTAGGATTTTGATGGATTCCCGTCTCACATTTAGGTCTTTCATCAACAAGTCTATTTTTGTGTACAGTGTAAGGAAATGGTCCAGTTTCATTCTTCTGCATGTGGCTGTCCAATTTTCCCATATATCATAATTAAAGGGTCTATCCAACAAGAAGATCTAATATTTGTAAATATTTATGTCCCTAATATGGGAGCAGCCAATTATATAAGACAAAGAATAACAAAATTAAAGAAACACATTGATAATAACACCATAATAGTAGGGGACTTGAACACCCCCCACACTGCAATGGACAGATCATCTAAGCAGAACATCAACAAAGGAAATAAGGGCTTTGAATGACACACTTGGCCAGATGGACTTCATAGATATATTCAGAAGACTGCATCTTAAAGCAATAGAATACACATTCTTCTCAAGTGCACATGGAACATTCTCCAGAATAGATCACATGCTGGGTCATAAATCAGGTCTCAACTGGTACCAAAAGACTGGGATCATTCCCTGCATATTTACAGACCACAATGCTTTTGAAACTTGAACTCAATCACAAGAGGAAATGTGAAAAGAACTCAAATACATGGAGGCTAAAGAGCATCCTACTAAAGAATGAATGGGTCAGCCAGGAAATTAAAGAATTTAAAAAATTCATGGAAATATATGGAAATGAAAACACAACTGTTCAAAACCTTTGGGATGCAGCAAAGGCAGTCCTAAGAGGGAAGTATATAGCACTACAAGCCTTTCTCAAGAAACAAGAAAGGTCTCAAATACACAACCTAACCTTACACCTAAAGGAGCTGGAGAAAGAACAGCAAATAAAGCCTAAACCCAGCAGGAGAAGAGAAATAATAAGGATTAGAACAGAAATCAGTGAAACAGAAACCAAAGAACTGTAGAACAGATCAATGAAACCAGGAGCTGGTTCTTTGAAAGAATTAATAAAATTGATAAACCTCTGGCCAGACTTACCAAAAGAAAAGAGAAAGGACCCAAATAAATAAAATCATGAATGAAAGAGGAGAGACCACAACCAACACCAAAGAAATACAAACTATTATAAGAACACATTATGAGCAACTATATGCCAACAAATTAGGCAATCTAGAAGAAATGGATGCATTCCTAGAGATATATAAACTGCCAAAATTGAAACAGGAAGAAACAGAAAACCTGAACAGACCCATAACCAGCAAGGAAATTGAAGCAATAATAAAAAATCTCCCAAGAAACAAGAGCCCAAGGCCTGATGGCTTCCCGGGGGAATTCTACTAAACATTTAAAGAACTAATACTTATTCTTCTGAAGCTGTTTCAAAATAACAGAAATGGAAGGAAAACTTCCAAACTCTTTCTATGAGGCCAGCATTATCTTGATCCCAAAACCAAAGACTCCACCAAAAAGAATTACAGACCAATATCCCTGATGAACATGGATGCAAAAATTCTCACAAAAATATTAGCCAATAGGATCCAACAGGACACTAAAAGGATTATTCACCATGACCAAGTGGGATTTATTCCTGGGCCGCAAGGTTGGTTGAACATCCACAAATCAATCAATGTGATATACTACATAAATAAAAGGGCAAGAACCATAGGATCTTCTCAATAGATGCAGAAAAAGCTTTTGACAAAGTACAGGATCCTTTCTTGATTAAAACTCTTCACAGTGTAGGGATAGAGGGAACATACCTCAATATCATAAAAGCCATATATGAAAAGTCCACAGTGAGTACCATTCCCAGTGGGGAAAACTGGGAGCTTTCCCACTAAGATCAGGAACATGGCAGGGATGTCCACTATCACCACTGTTGTTCAACATAGTACTAGAAGTCCTAACCTCAGCAATCAGACAACAGAAAGAAATAAAAAGCATCCAAATCAGCAAAGAAGAAGTCAAACTCTCACTCTTTACAGATGACATGATACTCTATGTGGAAAACCCAAAAGACTCCACCCCAAAATTGCTAGAACTCATATAGGAATTTAGCAATATGGCAGGATATAAAATCAATACACAGGAATCAGTTGCATTTCTATACACTAACAATGAGACAGAAGAAAGAGAAATTAAGGAGTTGATCCCATTTACGACTGCACCAAAAACCATAAGATACCTAGGAATAAACCTAAAGAAAGAGGCAAAGAATCTGTATTCAGAAAATTATAGAACACTCATGAAAGAAACTGAGGAAGATACAAAGAAATGGAAAAATGTTCCATGCTCATGGATTGGAAGAACAAATATTGTTAAAATGTCTATACTACCTAGAGCAATCTATACATTCAATGCAATCCCTATCAAAATACCATCAACTTTTTTTCATAGAGCTGGACCAAATAATCCTAAAAGTTGTATGGAACCAGAAAAGATCCTGAATAGCTCAAGGTATGTTGAAAAAGAAAACCAAAGCTGATAGCATCACAATTCCACACTTCAAGCTCTATTACAAAGCTGTAATCATCAAGACAGTAGGGTACTGGCACAAAAACAGACACAAAGGTCAATGGAACAGAACAGAAAACCGAGAAATGGATCCAACTTACTTTATATATGGCCAAACCATTTTTCAAGAATGGAATATAGTCAAACTTTTTTGAACATGAAAGAATTCAGAAAATGCTGTTCCCAGGCCCTTCTTATGGAAATTACTAGATAGGATGAACAGCCAAACAAGAGATAACTAAAGAAACCATGAGAAACAGACTGGTAATCAACACTGAATGTATTTACTGTGAAAAAAGATTAAAACAAATACAGAAATAATGTTAAGAAAATCAAATGCAAATGTTATATGCCCTGACAATGAAAAAATGATACAACCAACAAATAAAAACTGCGAGGGGGTAAAAGGACAATGAACATAAGGTTGAGAAGACTCACGATTGCCTCAAATATACCAGCAGTACATCAAAGAATATCATTTAGAGCTACCAAATGAAGTAGTATAGGTATGAGCAATCTTAATGGTACAAAGGTAAACACTCAGAAAGATACCATTGACTAAAATCAGGTAGGAGAGGAGACGGTTAAGGATGGGTGGGTTAAGAATAGAAAATTTAATACTACCTTAACTAATTTTAATATTAGAGAATGGCCAAAGGAATAGAAGACTACTAGAATTATATCAGCATTAAAATTACAAGGATAAATAGGAGAACAAAAATACAGCTTCCCTAAAAACCTAAGCTACACACATACAAAGCAACCACATAGTGAAAGACTTAAAAAAAAAAAAAGATAATAAAAAATTGTGACGGGGTGCCTGGGTGGTTCAGTCGGTTAAGTGTCTGCCTTCAGCTCAGGTCATGATCCCAGGGTCCTGGGATTGAGCCCTGCATCAGGCTCCTTGCTCAGTGGGAAACCTGCTTCTCCCTCTCCCTCTGCCTGCCGCTCCTCCTGCTTGTGCTCTCTCTGTGTGTCAAATAAATAAATAAAATCTTTAAAAATATATAGAAAAAATAAATAAATAAATGTGACAGAACCAAGACCAAGTAAATATATCATATCAATGAATATAAATAAGTTTAATTCAAGTGCAAAACAAAAGAGATTTTCATATAAGATCACAAAGGAAAAAATCAACTCTTCTGAAACCAAGGGGCATAACGTGATTCAAAAGGGTTAAAGAGAAAAGGATACACAAATAATATACTAGGTACATGGAAACCATAAGAAACCACAGGTTGTGAACCTAAAAGTCATTAAACATTAAGACAAAAAGAATACTTTATAAAAATGCTAAAGGATGTATTTGCAATACAATTATAAGAGATTCATCTATATCACAAACAACAGCAACAATCTTAAAACAAAACCGTAATATATCCAAGAAAATATTAGTAATGAAAGATGTAGATTGAGACATGGTGTTGCTCAATCCATGTAACATAAAGCAGACAACAAAATAAATAAAAATACAAATATCTAAATAATGTAATTAATATGCTAGATCTGGTTGATAAATATCAAATTCCAAAACAAATTATTTACCTATTTTCAAGTTTCCATGTAACATCAAATAACCTATACACTAAAAAAGGAAAAATTTGTTAGAACGTGGGTTTTTACCATTAAATGTGTGAATGCCAGTTATGTCTTTAAATAAACTGGCTATAAAACAATGAGAAATATGTCAATCTCAAAGGGTTTTCTAAGGATTAAATGAAATAATGTATTTAAAGCTTAGTAGTCTGGCACATGGTCTCAGATAAATTATTCTTATTATTGTAGGATTTTGCTTTATGTTTTAGATATTGTTTATTGAAAGGAAACATTATTTCTGTGGTATAGTCATCTTCTTATCTAGAGTAACAGCAAAAATTCATTTATAAAGAATCTAAAAATCACATTTTTCCAAAATGGAAGTCATTGTCGTAATACTAAAAGTTCAACTGATATATAAAATGCATAAACTAGAATGCAAAGAGTTTACACAGTCTTAAACTTCCTTGCCCTATTCCATCATATCTCTTTGAGATATAAACACACATAAGTTATTCATATTATATTTAACTTAGTTAAAAAATATGTCTTAAGAGATCTCTCCATATCATTACCTATTATAGAGATTCCATTCTTTTAAAAGGTTGTGTAGTGTTCTATTATATGAATGTTGTATGAAATTTTGGTTGTTTCTAATATGAGTAATCCCAAACAATGCTACAATACATTTTGGAAGTGAAGCTACATTCTGGAAAATGGCTGCCAGTTTCTCTAGTACAGAAGTATAATAATAAGCTATAAATTATATACAAAATAGAAAGAAAATAACATTTCTGTTCACCTGTATATGCAGAAAGAAAATTGGGGAAAATACAAAAACCAACTAATAAAAATAATTTTCTTTCAGTCATTCTGGGAACCAGGTAAATAAGAGACACAATTATGATTTTTTACTTGTACACCTTTGTAAACTTTTTTATTTTGAATAGTATCACTGTATTACTTACTCAAATAATTAAATTAAAGAATTTAGCCCTTTTTTCCAAATTCAAAACATTAAAAAAAAATTCAGGTTTCTCATCAAAACATGACACAGATTAAAAAAGTGAAAGCACTTGTACAGGTTAATTCTCATGTAAGAAGAAAGCACAAAGAGCAATTATCAGGGACTACATTCTGAGAGCCAAAAGTAGTGACAGACCAAATACAGCTTTGTATATGAATAAAGAGATTGTATTTGAAATTCTAAAAAAGTTCCCTTATTTTACTTTTCTATCAAATGTTATATTTTTTAAAAGATTTATTTCATTTTAGAGAGAGAGAGAGAGAGAGACAGAAAGTGAGAGTGTGTGTGAACGTAGGGGAGCAGAGGAAGAGGGAGAGCAAGTCCAAGCAGACTCCGTGCTATTCTGAACCACAAAGGCACCCCACCTTCCTTTCTTTCTTCATATAATCTACATGGACTTTTTTCTTCCTCTTTCCCTCTTCCTGCCATTTATACTGGGCATGCAAAGAGAATACAGGCTATCCTCAGACCACAGTAGGATACTGTAATATGTACTAAAATATTTCAAGTGAAATGTTACCCACAACTCATATTTCATTTTTACTTTGAAAATTTCTTTTTTTTCCTTTTTTAAGAGGGAAGGGGTCAGAGGAAGAGGGAGAGAGACTCTTAAGCAGGTTCCTAACCCAACTTGGAGCCCAACCACGGGCTTGACGCCAGGCTGGATCTCATGACCCTGAGATCATGACCTGAGCCCGAAATCAAGAGTCAGATGCTTAACCACCCCAGGTACCCCTGAAAATTTCTTAAAATTTAATTTCAAGAGCTTCCTATTCCAGCAAAAAATCTGAATTAATTAATGACAATTACACAAACTATATTCTGAATGGAGTTAAAATAATTACTTCATATGAAATGCTCCATCATCCATCATTTGGGGCTTAAGTCTGAGTGTTGAAAATTAAATGTAAAATTCAGATTTTCATTGTGTAATGTGACATGCACATATTACCATGGACACAAAAATAAGATAACTGAAGAAACTATATATCTTTGTTTAAAAAAAAGTTTGAAGTATACCAAACTATAAAATATTCTGATTAATACTTTATTTTCATTTAAAATTAGAATATAAAAAGCATATATTATAATGCATATAAATTTAATCTTAAAATTTGATGATTCAGAGGAAATTTTAAAATATTTTATGTAAATAATCATTATGAATATAAATCTTTGCCTAAATTATATGGAAACACCACTAGGAGAAGATTTTTTACCTATCTCCACAAAACATTTACTATAAATCAATCAGTATTTTCAGGGATTGCAAACCTTCTTAAAATTAAATTTTGAAAAAGTTTTACCTTCATGTGATTTTTCAAAGGATCCAAAAGATTAAAATGAATATTGCACTTTGGACAAGCTCTTGGATAAGGTGTTCCATTTTTAGATTGATTTGATGAGGTATTTGTACCTAAAATAAATTCAAAACATATATAATACAAAATTCATCACTTTATAACCTTAAGTAACCACTAATAACAGTTTGTAAATTTACTACAACTTCTAAAACTTATGTATAAATACTGTAATTTATTTTTTTTAAGGGGGGGAGGGACAAAGGGAGAAAGACCGAGAATCTTAAGCAGGCTCCTTGCCCAACACGAAGTCCAGTGTGGCTCAATCTCACTGACCTGAGCTGAAATTAAGTCAGATGCTTAACTGAGACACCCAGGAGCCCCTATAATTTCTTTTTTATATGCCACATTTCACATTTACCTTTTGATGACGTAGCCTGGGGAGATGTCACTGAAAGAGATTTAACTGAAGGAAATACAGCTGAAGAATTTAATCCAGAAATACCATCACTGGGCTTTGGCTTTTTTGGATTAACGCTGTTTACTTCAGAAGTAGAAGGACGTTTTGATAAAAAGGAACTTTCATGCATACCTACAATGAATTAAATAGCGGGAAATATATTTTTAAATACTTTAGCATATTACTTATAACAAGGTAAAATTACTTTGGAGCTAAACTAAATGTAATACAACTGAATTATCCTATCATTCAAATGACAATAAATAATGATAAAAATTGATGTGATCAAAAGTCAGGGGGTGTACCAAATATCAATCTTGAAAAAGAAGAACAAAACCGGAGTATCGCAATCTCAGATTTCAAGATATACTACAAAGCTGTAGTAATCAAAAGAGTATGGTACTGGACAAAAGCAGACACACAGATCAATGCAATACAACAGAGAGCCCAGAAATACACCCACGATTAGATGGTCAATTAATCTACAACAAAGGAGGCAAGAATATAAAATAGGAAGAAGTCTCTTCAGCTATGATGTTGGCAAAACTGGACAGCTACATGCAAACAAATGAAATTGGACCATTTTCTTATACCATCCACAAAAATAAACTCAAAATGGATTAAAGACCTAAATGTGAGATCTGAAACCATAAAATTTCTGGAAGAAAACATAGGCAGTAATCTCTTTGAAATTAGCCACAGAAACATTTTTCGAGATATGTCTCCTTTGGCAAAGGAAACAAAAGCAAAATGAAACTATTGGGACTACACCAAAATTAAAGACTTTTACTTAGCAAAGGAGACCATCAACAAAACAAAAAGGCCATCTACAGAATGGGAAAAGATATTTCCAAATGATATATCTGAAAGGGAGTTAATATCCAAAATATAAAAGTAAGTTATACAACTCAACACCAAAAAAACCCCAAATAATGCAATTAAAAATGGGCAGAAGACATGAACAGACATTTCTTCAAAGATATACAGATGGCCAAAAAACACGTGAAAAGATGCTCAACATCACTCATCATCAGTAAAATGCAAATCAAAAGCACAGTAAGATACCGCTTCACACCTGTCAGAATGGCTAAAATCAGAAAGACAAGAAATAAAAAATGTTGATGAGGATGTGGAAAAAAAGGAACCCTTATGCATTGTTGGCAGGAATGCAAGCCAGTGCATCCACTGTGGAAAACAGTACAGAGGTTCCTCAAAAAATTAAAAATAGAATTACCATATGGTCCAGTAATTCCACTAGTAGGTATTTACTCAAAGAATACAAAAACACTAAAAGATAAGTTTATTGCAGCATTATTTACAATAGCCAAGATATGTAAGTAACCAAGTGTTCACCAATAGATGGATAAAGATTTTGTACATAAATAAATGGAATAAAAAAAATGAAATCTTGCCATTTACAATAACATGGATGGATCTAGAGGATATAATGAATATAATGCTAAAGTGAAATTAGAGAAAGACAAATACCATATGATTTCATTCCCATGTGGAATTTAAGAAACAAAACAAATGAACAAGGAAAAAAAGGACAGAAAGAAAAAAACCCAAACACTTAAATACAGAGAACAAACTGCTGGTTGCCAGAGGGATGATGGGTAAGAGGATGGGTGAAACAGGTAATGGGGATTAAAAATAAATTTATTGTGATGAGCACCAAGTAATGTATGGAATTGCTGAATCATTATACTGTACACCTGAAACCAATATAACACTATTTAATTATACTTGAATTTTTTTTAATTTCTTCTTTTTTTTAGAGAAGGAGAGGGGCAGAAGGAGAAGGAGAGAGAGAATCTTAAGCAGGCTTCACACCCAGAATGGAACCTGATGGGGGGCTTGACCTGAGCTGAGATCATGACCTGAGCCGAAATCAAGAATTGGACACTTAACCAACTGAGCCACCTAGGCGCCCCTATACTTGAATTTTTTAATTAATTTAATTTGGGGGGGAGAGAGCTAACATGGTGGCATAGTAGGAGGACCCTAGGCTCCTCTTGTCCCTTGAACACAACTAGATAACTATCAAATCATTCTGACTACCCAAGAAATCAACCTCAGGACTGACAGAACAAACTCCACAATTAGAGGAAGAAGAGGGAAAAGAGGCCACATCTACGAAGGTAGGAAGTATGGAGACATGGTTTGGGAGAGAAATGGATCACAGGATCACAGGTGCTACAGAGGGGAGGGAGCCCTGGTGGCTGAGAGAGGCACAAGGAGAACAACTCCCCAAAGCTATTGGCTGGAAAAACACGAAGGCTGATTTCCATGCATTTTGGCAAACAGCAGGACTTGAAGATTGGAATTTTAAAGGTTGGTGGGCTTGGCTGGGATAGACCCCTGAGGGCATTGCCCTACTCCTGGAGAGAAAGCTGGCAAACAACCCCAGGGGCAGATGGCACTATCTGAGGAATGCCTAAGGCGCACAGCAGGGAGATTGTTTACTCTTCTCGGAGCACATCTGTGAGAGGCCGTGTTGGCCATGTTGGCAGAAATGCCTCTCCAGGGACAAAAGAGCCAGTGGGTGCCATTTCCCTCCCCTGCCCCTCAACAGAGGCACAGAGCCACCTGCTAAGGGAAGCTCAGCTGGATACTGGCTGCCTAGCCTGCTTGCTCCAAGTCCCACAACCCTTTCTGGCTCAACTGTCCTTCTCCGTCAAACCTGCATTAGTCCCAATGCAGCAAGACCTTCCACGAGAAGACCAATGTAGGCCCCTACCCACACCACATCTCTAAAGTTTGGAGTTTTAAAAGTCAGCAGGGTTGACTGGGATAGAGCCCAAAGTGTACTGCAACGCTCCTGGCAGGCAAGCAACCCAAAGACAGACAGCATGAAAGCAGCAGTCTGAAAAATGCCTGGGATACACAAAGGAAAATTATTCATTTGCTCTTCTTGGAGTCCTTCCCTAAGAGCAACAAGCACGAAGCCCCCTCTCTGGGGACAAAGGAGTAGGTGTGCAGAAACTCCTGCACACACATCTCCCAACCAGAAAGTTCTGCAAGGCTTCAGTTCTAGTAGAAGTAGCATCAGATCTCATTTAATAAGCAGACCAGAGTGCACCTAGTTAAAACTCACCCACTCTGGCCAAGGCCCAAACACTGCCTACTGCAGGCAAGTAGAGTCTCTACATACAACTGGACTGAATGATAGAGCAGCCAACACACAGGACCAGAGTACATGCAGCACACACCAGAGATACTCCCTGAAGCACCAGGCTCTGGACACTATATGGCCTCTTCTTCATAAAGCCATTAGTCTCAGGAGCAGGAAATTAACAGGCTTTTCTAACTCACAGAAGATAGAGACTTAGACAAAATGCCATGATGGAAGAATTCATCCCAAATCAAACAACAAGAAAAGTCCCAGTCAGAGATCTAATCAAAATAGACACAAGTAATATGCCTGATTGAGAATTTAAAGCAACAATCGTAGAATACTCGCTGGGCTTGAGAAAAAAATTGGAAGACTTCAGGGAGGCCCTTACCACAGAGATAAAACAGTTAAAAAATGATCAGTCAGAAATGAAAAATGCAATAACTGAGATCTGAAACAGACTGGATGCAGAAAACACAAGGATGGAAGAAGCAAAGGAATGAGTAAGTGATATAGAAGATAGAACTATAGAAAATAATGAAGCTGAACAAAAGAAAAGAAGAATTATGCATAATGAGAATAGACATAGAGAACTCAGTGACTCCATTAAATGTAATAACATTCACATTATAGGAATCCCACAAGAAGGAGAGAGAAAAGGGGGCAGAAAACTTATTTAAGGAACTAACAGCTGAAAACTTCCCTAATCCAGGGAAGGAAACAGACATCCACATCCAGGAAGCATGGAGAATTCCTATCAAAATCAACAAAAGCAGGCCAACACCAAGACATATTGTAATTAAATTTGCAAAATACAGTCATAAAAAATATTCTAAAAGCAGCAAAACAAAAAAGTCCCTAACTTACAAGGGAAGACCCATAAAGCTAGCTGCAGATCTCACCACAGAAATCTGGCAAGCCAGAAGAGAGTGGCATGAGATATTCGAAGTGCTGAATGGGGAAAATCTGTAGCCAAAAATTTCTATCCAGCAAGGCTATCATTCAGAAAAGAAGGAGAGATAAAGAGTTTCCCTGACAAACAAAAACTAAAGGAGTTCATGACCACTAAACCAGCCCTGCAAGAAATATTAAAAGGGACTCTTGAATGGAAAGACAAAAAGTGACAAAGAGAAGAAAGGAACAGAGAAAATCTCCACAAACAACAACAAAACAAGTAATAAAATGGCCCTAAAGACATGTCTATCAATAATTACTCTGAATGTACATGGACTAAATGCTCCAATCAAAAGACAATGGGTGTCAGAATGGATTAAAAAAAAAAAAGACCCTACTATATGTTGCCTACCAGAGACTCTTTTTAGACCCAAAGATACCTGAAGATTGAAAGTTGAGGGGATGGAAAAACATTTATCGTGCAAATGGACATCAAAAGGAAGTCGGAGTAGCAATACTTGTATCAGACAAACTAGATTTCAAACCAAAGACTGTAATAAGAGATGAAAAAGGTCACAATATCATAATAAAGGGGTCTATACAACAAGATCTAACAACTGTAAATATTTATGCCCCCAACATGGGAGCACCCAAATATATAAAGCAATTAATAACAAAATTAAAGAAACTCGTGGACAATAATATAATAGGGAACTTTAACACCCCACTCACTACAATGATCATCTCACCAGAAAACCAACAAGGAAACATGGCTCTGAATGACACACTGGAACAGATAGGACTTAACAGATATATTCAGAACATTCCACCCTCAAGCAGCAGAATACACAGTCTTTTCAAATGTGCTAGGGACATTCTCCAGAATAGATCTCATACTAGGTCACAAATCAGGCCTCAACAAGCACAAAAAGACTGAGATCACACCATGCAAATTTTCTGATCACAATGCTATGAAACTTGAAGTCAACTACAAGAAAAAACTTGGAAAGACAACACATGGAGATTAAACAAAATGCTACTAAAAAATGAATGGTCAACCAGGAAATCAAAGAAGAAATTAAAAAATACATGGAAACAAATGAAAATGAAAACACAGTGGTCAAAAAGCTTTGAGATGCAGCAAAAGCGGTCATAAGAGGAACGTATATAACAATACAGGCCTACCTTAAGAAGCAAGAAAAATCTCAAATAAACAACCTAACGTTACACCTAAAAAAGCTAGAAAAAGAACAATAAATGAAGCTTACAGTCAGCAGAAGAAGGGAAAGAATAAAGATTAAAGCAGAAATAAATGATATAGAAACTACTTAAAAAAAAAACCAACAACAACAATAGATCAATGAAACCAGGAGCTGGCTCTTTGAAAAAAAATCAGTAAAATTGATAAGCTCCTAGCCAGACTTATCAAAGAAACAAAGGACCCAAATAAAGAAAATCACAAACAAGAGAAGAGAAATTACAATCAGCACCTCAAAAATACAAACAATTATAAGAGAATATTATGAAAAACTATATGCCAACAAATCAGACAACCTGGAAGAAATGGATAAATTCCTACAATATATAAACTACCAAGACTGAAATAGGAAGAAATAGAAAACTTGAACAGACCGATAACCCAGTAAAGAAACTGAATCAGTAATCAAAAAAATTCCCAACAAACAGAAGTCCAGAGCCAGATGGCTTCACAGAAGAATTCTACCAAACATTTAAAGAAGAGTTAATACTTATTCTTCTCAAACTATTCCAAAAAATAGACTCCACTACTGAAGAACTATATGCCAAGATCCCTCAAGAACATGGATGCAAAAATTCTCTATAAAATACTAGCAAATCAAATCCCACAGTAAATTAAAAGTATCACACACCACAACCAAGTGGGATTTATGCCTGGGCTGCAAGGGTGATTCAATATTCACAAATCAATGTGATGCACCACATTAATAAAAGAAAGGGTAAGAACCATATGATTCTCTCAATAGATGCAAAAAAAGCATTTGACAAAGTACAACACCCAATCATAACAAAAACTCTCAACAAAGTAGGGATAGAGGGAACATACCTCAACATCATAAAGGCCATATACGAAAAACCCACAGCTAATTATCATCCTCAATGGGGGAAAACTGAAAGCCTTTCCTTTACAGTTAGGAACAAGACAAGGATGTCCACTCTTACCACTGTTATTTGACATAGTATTGGAACTCCTAGCCACAGCAATCAGACAACAAAAAAAAACAGGAGCCATCCTAAAGAAGCCAAACTTTCATTATTTGCAGATGACAAGATACTTTATACAGAAAACCCAAAAGACTCCACCAAAACATTGCTAGAGCTGACACATGAATTCAGTAAAGTTGCAGGATACAAAATCAACATACAGAAATATGTTGCATTTCTATACACCAATAATAAAGCAGCAGAAAGAGAAATCAAGGAATCAGTCCCATTTACAATTGTACCCAAAACCATAAGATACTTTAGGAATAAACCTAACCAAAGAAATAAAAGATCTGTACTCTGAAAACTATAAAACACTGATGAAAGAAATTGAAGAGGACACAAAGAAATGGAAAAATGTTCCATGCTCATGGATTGGAAGAACAAATATTATTAAGATGTCTATATTACCCAAAGCAATCTACACATTTAATGCAATTCCTATCAAACACCACCAGGATTTTTCAGAGAGCTAGAACAAACAATCCTAAAATTTGTATGGAACCACAAAGACCCTGAATAGCCAAACCAGTCTTGAAAAAGAAAATCAAAGCTGGAGGCATCACAATTCGAATTTCAATCTACATTACAAAGCTGTAGTCATCAAGACTGGTACTGGCACAAAAACAGACACATAGATCAATGGAACAGAATAGAAAACCCAGAAACGAACCCACAGTTATATCGTCAATTCATCTCCAACAAAGCAGGAAAGAATACCCAATGGAAAAAAGACAGTCTGAGGTGCCTGGGTGGCTCAGTCAGTTAAGCGTCTGCCTTCAGCTGAGGTCATGATCCCAGTGTCCTGGGATCGAGTCCCACATCAGGCTCCCCACCCAACAAGGAGCCTGCTTCTCCCTCTCCTTCTGCCTGCCACTCCCCCTGCTTGTGCTCGCTCTCTGTCAAATGAATAAATTATTTTTAAAAAATAAAAAAAAAAGACAGTCTCTTCAACAAATGGTGTTGGGAAAACTGGACAGCTATATCCAAAGAATGAAACTAGACCACTTTGTTACATCATACACAAAAATAAATTCAAACTGGATGAAAGACCTAAATGTGATACAGGAAACCATCAAAATCCTAGAGGAGAATACAGGCAGTAACCTCTCTGACATTGGCCATAGCAACTTCTTCCTAGATATGCCTCCTGTGAAAGGAAAACAAAAGCAAACTATTAACACTCCATCAAGCAGCGCCTGGGTGGCTCAGTCGTTAAGCGTCTGCCTTCCGCTCAGGTCATGATCCCAGGGTCCTGGGATCGAGCCCTGCATCGGGCTCCCTGTTCGGCGGGAGGCCTGCTTCTCCCTCTCCACTCCCCCTGCTTGTGTTCCCTCTCTCGCTGTATCTCTTTCTGTCAAATAAATAAATAAAATCTTAAAAAAAAAAAGACTCCATCAAAATAAAAGGCTTCTTCTGCACAGCAAATGAAACAATCCATAAAACTAAAAGGCAATCTTCGGAATGGGAGAAGATATTTGTAAATGACCTATCTATTAAAGGGGTAGTACCCCAAATTTATAAAGAACTTATCAAACTTAACACCCAAAGAACAAATAATCCATTTCAAAAATGGTAAGAAGACATGTACAGACATTTTCCAAAGAAGACATACAGATCACCAACAAACACATGGAAGATGCTCAACATCACTCATCATCAGGGAAATACAAATCAAAACTACAATGAGATATCACCTCATACCAGTCAGAATGGCTAAAATTAACAACACAGGAAACAACAGATGTTGGCAAGGATACAGAGAAAGGGGAACCCTCTTACACAGTTGGTGGGAATGCAAAATGGGGCAGCCACTCTGGAAAACAGTATGGAGGTTCCTCAAAAATTAAAACTAGAACTATCCTACCATCCACCATCCAGCAATTGCACTACTAGGTATTTACCCAAAGGATATAAAAATACTAATTAGAAGGGATACATGCACCCCAATATTTATAGCAACATTATCAATAGCCAAATTATGGAAAGAGCCCAAATGTCCATCGACTGATGAGTGGATAAAGATGTGATACACACACACACACACACACACACACACACACAATGGAATCTTACTCGGACATAAAAAAGAATGAAATCTTGCCGTTTGCAATGACAAGGATAGAGCTAAAGAGTATTATGCTAAGTGAAATAAGTCTGTCAGACAAAGACAAATAGCACATGATTTCACTCATATGTGGAATTTAAGAAACAAAACAAATGAACATAGAGGAAAAAAGAAAAAGAAAGTGAGGCAAACCAAGAAACAGATTCTTAAGGAAGAGAACAAACTGATGATTACTAGAGGGGAGGTAGGTGAAGGGATGGGTTAGGTGATGGGCATTAAGGAGGACAGTTGTTGTGATGAGCACCAGGTGTTGTATGTAAGTGCTGAATCACTGATTTCTACACCTGAAACTAATATTACACTGTACGTTAACTGGAATTTAAACAAAAACTTGAGAGGCACCTGGGTGGCTCAGTCGGTTAAGCATCTGCCTTCAGCTCAGGTCATGATCCCAGGGTCGTAGGATCGAGCCCCGTATCGGGCTCCCTGCTCAGCGGGAAGCCTGCTTCTTCCTCTCCCACTCCCCCCTGCCTGTGTTCCCTCTCTCTCTGTGTCTCTTTCTGTCAAATAAATAAATAAAATCTTTTAAAAATAAATAAATAAAAACTTGATTTAATTTTTAAAGATTTAATTTAATTTTTAAGAAATATTTAATTTTTTAATTAATTTTTTAAGAAATAATTTTTTAAAAGTCAGGGGTTTAATTAATTTAATTTTTAAGAAATAATTTTTTTAAAAGTCAGAGGTATAAAAAATTATACAAACATCTATTATGGACTATATATATTCAAATAATTCATGAAATAATCTCTCTATGCAAGAAAATACTAAATACGGCTTCAAATAAAGGAATATATAAACAGCAATTATGAAAGAAGCCAGACCAAAATACCCCAAGCAAAAAGAAAAGAAAAAATTAAAGCAGAGAATACTCCAAACTAAGTTTCTACAAATGAATCACTTTTCAATGTTTTAAGTACACTGTAGTTTACAAAAGAAAAATTTTATTCTAAAAATCTAGAAAGACCCACTTTATTTATTTAAAATGTCTAATGGAATGTTAGTTCTTTTTCCACCTAACAAAGAGGGGGTCTACTCATGGCTTTAGGTTATACTATCCATTTATTCAAAGTGGAAAAACTACAAAAGTGGAAAGTACAAAGTGGAAAAACTAATCTTGAATGATAATACCTCATTCACTCATATGAAAGGGCTCATAATGGAAGGAGTTAATACAATGGTTTTCAAATTATGTTCCTGGAGCCTAAAGGGCTCATTTTAGGGAATATATTGGTTATGTCTGACAGAAGAACTCTTTTATATTTTATTAGACTTCTGAGTACAATTTTGTTTGCACAGGAATTTTATTCGTAAAAAGTTTTCAGTTTGAAAACCATCACCTTAAGGCTAAAGGATTTTAGACCTATTCAAGCCTTAGCAAGAGAAATAGGGATATTCAGGCTATAACCAGGTCAGGCAAATTTTTTTTGAAAAAAACACACAACTACTTGGTAATAAGGATTCTAAAACTGCACACTATATTTTAATGTTCTCAACTGTACACTAAAATTAGAAGCAGTAAACATATTAGAAATATTTCAGGCCTTTAAAATACACAGTATAAGTTGAAATTCAAGCTCTGTCACTGACTAGCTATGTATTCTTGGTTTATTTAACTTCTCTGAGCCTCAGTTTCCTCTTTTGTAAAACAAGTTTTAATGCCTTATTTTACAGAACTGTTTTAAGATCAAATAAGATAATGTATTTGAAGCACTCAACACAACATTTGACACAAAGAATTCAGTAATAAATGACATTATCGTTACTAAAAAAATATTTTGTATCTTACTTTTAAAAAGCACCCACACATCTGGCACATAGAAAGCATTCAACAATAAATGACAGCTATTATCATTACTAACGAAATACTTTATATTTTAACTTACTTTAGAGGAAAAAAATTCTAATAGATTCACCTGTCAGCTTTTTAATACGAGGAAACATGCCAGAAAAAAGAGTATTATACTAGTTGGTTCCTCTGTTTCATTCTGTGAACATAAAAATATATTTTTTTCCCATCTTCAAGGCACGTGATTATTGATAGCTATAATATGGGTACTTGGAAAAGATCTGTGTAATCATAATAGCATTCTTTTTTTTTTAAAAGATTTTATTCATTTATTTGACAGAGAGAGAGAGAGAACACAAGCAGGGGGAGCAGCAGGGAGAGGGAGAGGGAGAGGGAGAAGCAGGCTCCCTGCTGAGCAGGGAGCCCAACTGGGGACTCGATCACAGGACCCCAGGATCATGACCTGAGCCAAAGGCACTTAACTGACTGGGCCACCCAGGTGCCCCTCACAGTAGCAGTCTTGTGAGATGCTTAGGTTACGTGAAAAGCCAATGAATGTTGATATTTTGATTAAGCATCTGCTTATATAACAGGCTGGACAGTAGATAGTAGACAGTAGAGTATATAGTTTTATACTATAAGAACTTTTTAACATAAGAAATAAAATCACTCTGCATTTAAGAATTTTATTTATTTATAAAGATCTTATTTATTTATTTGAGAGAAAGCAGAGAGAGAGAGAGAGAGCACATGAGTTTTGGGGGTGGAGGGGCAGAAGGAGAAGCAGACTCCTGGCTGAGCACAGGCAGCCCTGGCTGGGCTGGATCCCAGGACCCTGGGGTCTCAACCTGAGCCAAGGCAGCCTTTTAACCGACTTAGCCACTCAGGTGCCTACTCAGGTGCCTCCATTTAAGGGTTTTAAATTCTGACCCTTAATCATCCCTGTCGTCTTTGGTTTGTGTTGTTTTCTACACCAAACAGGGCTCTCTCTCTGCCAGTAAAAATCCTTTCAAAAACAAGCTCAAATCCAGTCTTCTGCAAATATCTGTGATCACTGGACAGTGGTCAGTTAATCATGCTACTGAACATGAAGCACATATTATCATTCACACCAACTGTTGTCAAGTCCTTTAAAGTTCATAATACATTTCACATTTTATTTATCTTATTTGTGCCTCAAAAAGCCGTGACTAAAGTAGAATGAGAATTAAAATTTTATCTCCCAATGGCTGACTCCAGGCCTGGAGAATGAATGCATTAAATAAGAAAAATAAAATCTCCATTTTAACAATATGAGAAGACTGAACTGTAAAGACTTAATGAAGACTACAAAAATCTTAAGAATAGTAGTTCAAATCTACATCTTCTTCATCATCCTACTTACTGCTCAGGCTAATGTCTCTCTCCACAGCAGAAAACTTAGAGGTAGAGCAGGAGTCATTGCCTTTACTCCCAAGAAGTTTTAAGAATTCAGACTTTTTCTATTAATAAAGTCCTTGTGTTTTGTAAAACCAAACTTAAGACAGCAATTTTTCTCCTTGTTTCTTTTGGTTCTTACCTATTTTCCTAACTAGATATTGTAAGTATTTAAGTGACACCCAAAGGAGTGAATATCAACTAAATATTATTTAAATGGAAAAACATTTTAGGCACTAATATTACAATAAAAAAATTGGGGGAGGGTTTGGTAGATTCTCCACACTGATTTGTTAGTAAATAATCTAAAAATTCCCCCCAAATCTTGTTTATCTCTATTTTGTCAAATATTGGAAATATACCAAAACTGCTAATATACAAAGAGTAATTGCCTTGATTACAGGGAATTTTCAATTAGATGAAATTCTTTCATAGCACACTAATTTATTTTAGGTTAATGAAGAACTATGTTTCAGTATACAAAGAACTTTAATTCCACCTTAACAGGGAAATTTCATATTCCTCCAATGGGCACTTACTGAGTAATGGCTATATACAAATTTATTGTGCCACTTTGTAACAGCACTCTATAATCATATGTAACTGTACTATCTAAAGCCTCTACTGAATAGAAAGATACTAATCTAATTAGGAAATTATTTGTAACCATATACTTTTACACACTATAACCATAAAAACTAATACTTATTTTAACAGAGTATTTAGGATATCAAAGACTTCTATAACTTACAGAAGTTATTTTCATTTTTCAGCCCATTTTTAGTGCCAAGTGAGAACAAATTCAAAGCTGGTTAGCCTACTTAATTAACAGGAAAAAATAAAACATCTTATTATTTTTAAAATATATTTTTATTTAAGTTCAATTAACATATAGAATATTATTAGTTTCAGAGGTAGAGTTCAGTGATTCATCAGTCTTATGTAACACCCAGTGCTTATTACATCATGTGCCCTTCTTACTGTGCATCTTATTACTAAATAAGATTTTATTTAAAATCACCCAAGGGGGAAAAAAAAAAGTCACCAAGAAAGTCATTCAAGAATTGTTAGCACCACTCCACTTAACAATATATGAAAAACTTAACATGAAGGCATGAACTTGAAAACAGAAAGTCAATTCCATATACATATTCATCAACTTTCTTCTTATAATTTTTTTTAAAAGCGCTAAAACCAACCTGGTATAGAAAGTGTTGGTCCCCCCTGGTAATGTGATGATCCTGTATCCTGGGTCAAGTCAAACAGTAACTCTGAAGAATTATTAGACACAACTCGTGATGAGTTTGTTATATAACCCTGTTAAAATATTTCAAAGGAAGAATGTTACATTCACTTACCATAGTTAGAATTATTTTGTTTCATAAGCTTTTATAAAGGTAAATTTAAGTGTATGTCAATAAGAATAACTTTGATGACTCAGTAATTAGTAAGTTATAAAACACAGAGGTAATTATTACTATCTGTCAAAATCATCATCTACTAAAACTGAAAGCAAGCTCTTACTTATAGCTGGTTTGTTCCTAACTAGCCAATTAAAACAGGGCAAATTCTAGTCTGTTTTTTTTTCAAGAGAAAGGAAACATATATACCCATTTTAAATCAGCAGGATTGATACACTCTAGAGAGCTACTAAAAATGCAGTATTCCCATCAAAGAGCAAACAGTAAAACTTCGCAAAATCTATGTGTAAAAGGAAAAAAACAGGAAAACATACTGACATAAGTACAAATTTAAAAGCTTCTGTATCTCTGTAAGCCCCCCAGACAAAGTATCAGGGCAAACAAATTAGGAATCAACCTGCAATATTGTGCATCAGGATTAGGGATGAATATAGCACCTGATTTGAGTTTTAGAATCATATTTATTGGAAAAATTTATAAGGCAAGGGTCAGGAAAAGAAAGAATGGGTCCCCCACCACTCTTCCTGCTATTCCACATAAAGCCATGCGAGATTGGGGTAATCTCCCATCTCAAAGGGCAAATATGAAAGCTGCCTGGTCAACAGGGTAAACCCAAATAAGAAAGCCAGGCAAATGGGTTAGAATGAAAGCTATTTATAGGAATAATCTGGGACAGCTGCTCTGCTCCTGGAAGCCTTTGGGCTCAAGAGAAATTTTATCCTTTCCGTCAGGAGAAAAGATAGTCCCAGAAAAGATGATCTCAAGAAGAGTGAAAAGTATGAGATGAATGATAATGTGCTCAAGAATTAGGTAGTATAAATTTGTGTTAGCACACATAGATGTTTAGTATAATTATGAAAAGTGTGATCAATTTAAGGATGTATACACCAATACTATTATATATTAAATATACTGACAGACACACTCACAAAATATATTCCAATTCTATTTTTAAAAGACCATCGTTGTAGAGTAAGTGCTCAGAGTGAATTCTGGACCATTCTATATGTCATAATATACAACAAGCAAAAGTTTTAGGATTAACAATGCTTAAAAATCAAAAGGGAGAGGTGCCTGGGTGGCTCAGTCATTAAGCGTCTGCCTTCGGCTAAGGTCATGATCCCACATCCGGGTCCCTGCTAGGCAGGAAGCCTGCTTCTCCCTCTCCCATTCCCCTGCTAGTGTTCCCTCTCTCACTGTGTCTCTGTCAAATAAATAAATAAAATCTTACCTTAAGAGAAAAATGGGCAAAGGCTATAAACTGAGACACTTCAAAAGCAAAATACAAATGACCGATACATAAAAAAACTTTTTTCCAACTTACTAGTCAAAGAAATGCAAATAAAGGCAGTGGCAATTTTTAACTACTGAATTGGCTCTGTTTTAAAGATAATAATATGTAATACAAAGTAACTGGATACTCCTCTTAAAAGTATTCAAGTCATGAAAGAAAAAGAATGAGTACAGAAAAATATAAGACTAAGAAAAAAAACTAACTGCAAAGTGTGATCCTGAATAGGATTCTGGGAATGGAAACTGGCATTAATTGAAAAACTGGTAAAATTCAATTAAGGTTTGAAGTGTAATGTTAATTACCTGCTCATGATACATAAAATGTTAGCATTAGGGGAAACTAGATAAGGCACATATGAGAACTCTATTATTTTTCTTGTAAGTCTAAAATTAGCTTGAAATAAAAATTTAAAAATTAAAAAGTAATGATAACATTCACTATTGGCAAAGTAGAGGTTATATTTTGGTACAACATTTTTGCATGAATATGTTGGCAGCAGCTATCAAAGGCTCTATTAAGTTCACATCATTTGGTCCAATTATTCCACTTTAAAAATTTACGATAAGGAAACGAAGATGTTTAGTGAGAATTCTTTTTAATAACAAAAAATTAAAATCTGTATGTCCAACAAAAGAATGGTTAAATAAATTAGGATAGACTATCATGTAAACACTAATACTATGTTTTTGAGCAATATCCAAAAGCATAATCCCAGTAGAATGTTCAGAGAAAAAAGAGGAATACATATTTATATACACAGTATGGTCCTGATTTTATATACTCTATACTATGCTGCGGGGGGGGAGGGGAATTCAAAATATAGTGTGTACCCTTCTTTCTAAACTTCTCTCCAAAATAAATATTAAAGATAGAAACACAAAGGTTTTATTTGGTTTGTGCTTATTAACTAAGGGATAATTAAGTTTTCAGAATTTTAGTTTGCTACTAACTTTTCTATTGACATCGGTTTGTTAAGTTATGGAAATGAATGAAGGGAGTCAAAAGGTATAAACTTTCAGTTATGGAATAAATTAGTCATGGGGATGTAATGTACAGCATGACGGCTATAGATAATAATACCGTATTGCATACTTCAGAGTTGCTAAGAGTGTAGATCTTGAAATTTCTCATCACAAGAAAAAAAATTCTGTAACTACATATGGTGATAGATGTTAACTAGATTGTGGTGAACATTTTGCAATATAAATAAATGTCAAATCATTATGTTATACACCTGAAATTAACATAATGTTGGATATCAATTATACCTCAATAATAAATTTTTAAAATTTTAAAAAGAGATGAGCTTTCCTCACCGCACTCTGCATAAATTGCAGAATAAATAAAATACCAAATAAATAAGTAAATAAATAGTAGTTGTTTAAACAAAAAAGAAGTTATGGAAATAGGTATCAAAGCAACTCAAACCACTTCTACAATTTGAGGCCTAACAAACCAAAATCTGCATTTGAACCTTAACATGTAATATAAAAAATGCATAACCAAGCTCAATCTTATTTCATAATAAATATTTTCTCCAAATATTTGCACTTACAAAATGGAAAATATTCACTCGTATTTTCCAAAATAGTTCTTTAACAGAAGTATAAAAATGCTCTCAAACACTTTATTAGGAAATTCTGGTTAATTAAGCTCCAGAATTTCAGCGAGCAGGCACACATTGTTCAACAATAACTGGTTAAAATAATTCTCCAACAGGGAAAATATAAAAAGTTCAGAAAGATATCAAATACAATAATAAGGGTAGAATAGACACTAGACTTGGATTCAGAAGACCAGCACATTTAACTATATACCTTGGGCAAGTCACTTCTGAGCTTCAAGTTATTCACCTTTCAAACTGAAATAATAGTCACAATTGTGTTTTAAATGCAATTGTACTTCATGATTCAGGTATGTATTAAATCAAATAGTTGTCACAACATTACTAATAAAAAACTAATATTACCCTATTTTATAAACAGGTAAACTAAGGTTAGGTGTAGTTATATAAGGCTCCCAATACAGTCCTGCTTGTTATTGATGGAGCTGTAATGAGAACCCAGCTATACCCTTAAGCTAGATCACACTGACTTTACTCTAAGTGATAATAATATATCACTGATTCCAAAGCTATACCCTTAAGCGAGATCACACTGACTTTACTGTAAGTAATAATATATCCCTGCTATCTGTGAGAGTTCTGAAATAGATGTTGAAGTATAGAGATATTCCATGAAAAAGTAAACACACACACATACATACACACACACACACAATGAAAAACTGTAATTATAATTTATTAAAAGCAGTGGCTTCCAAAATTGAGTAAATTCCCTTAAATAGGAGTCTCAATTCATCCCAGAATATGTCTGTCATTCTTAACTTTGCACATTAGAATGACTTGAAGAGTTTTTTCTTACAATACACCATTTCCAGGACCCACCCAGACCAACTGGCACAACCTCGCCTTTTAAAAACTTACCAAGATTGGGAAACACCAATTGAGGTGTTTTGATTTTAAAACTATACGCAACTAATGAATTGTTTAACACTACATCAGAAAAAACTAATGATGTACTATATATTGGCTAACTGAACATAATAATAAAAAATAAATAAACAAAACTATGCCCAGAGAAATAAACATCTCAGAAATAGTTCTAGTTTCTAACTTTTATAACACCAAATATACACACCTTCCCTTTGTTGTTTTTGTTTTTTTTTTCTCACTGGGTCCAATGTTGGAAAGATTTTTATCAAACTGAATTAAATAGTAAAGTTTCTTTTTCCAGTTTTCTATCCTGCAAAAGCCACAACTTATGAAAAGTACACTGAGTTAATTTGATTCCAACTAAGAGCAAAAGATCTTTACATTTTAAGTAGCTTTCCATCTTTTGAAATATTAGGAATAACCTGCAGAACCTTAGGATCCAAGCTTGCGAGTCTGTGGTCTGGGTAAAATATCTCATTTTAGAAATGAAGAAAATGAGGCTCAGAGAGGTTTCAACAATGCTTATTAAACAAGGCTGAATCAGCATTCAAGTCTCTTGCTTCAATCTAAGTTTTTTAAACTACTGGTCCAGGGCTTATATCACTATTAGTTATTATTTCAGATAGTTATTATCTCAAGTAATAACAACTCAGGGAGAGAGAAACATTTGCCTAAACCTATTCTTTTATGATACATAACATCTTCAAAATATAAGTGGGAGTTGAATTTACTTAGCCATAGATTTAAAAATCTGTAGGCTTCCTTTTCATTGTTAAATAAATTACAATTAAAATAACTCTTCTATGAAAAATAACACCTCAAAATATCAGTTTTTAGTGCTAACAGATGTGCAGATTACCTAATAGTAATATGATACGAAATACAGGAAAAATGGATTATTCCTACAACAATATTTGGATTCAATTCTGGTTTTGAACTTGAGTATTTACAAGAAAATTTACAGGTGCTTTGGGAGATAATAAGGGAATTACTGTCAAAAGAACAAACACTTTCATTAAAATTTATTATTTCTCTAAAGCCAGTGCCAAATAGCTTACAATAAGCATGACAAAACCACTGAGTTAATTCAATTCCAACTAATAGCAAAGAATCTTTACATTTGGGGTAACTTTTTCTTTGAGTACTCTTAACTCCTTGGCTTCAGGACCCCTTTACACATTTAAAAATTATGGAGGACCCAAAAGAATTTTTATTTATTTGGGTTATACCTATTGATATTTACCATATTAAAAATTAAAAGAGAGAAATTTTTAAAATATTTATTTATTTTAAGTAACAGTAATAAATCCATTACAGATTAACATAAATAACATTTTTATGAAAAGTGACTATCTTGCAAACACAAAAAAATAAGTGAAAAGAGTGGTACTGTTTTACATTTCTGAAAATCTCTTTAATATCTAGCTTAATCAAAAACTGTTATAGTTTCCTATTTGCTTCTGCCTTCAAATTGTTAGAACATGTTGTTTTGCTTGAAAAATATAGAGAAAAGCTGGCTTCATAAAGATATATAGTGGAAAAAGGGAGTATTTTAATAGCAATTTAGGATAACTATGGATATACTTCTTTGATACTACACCAAAATTCAACAGTTGGTATTTTCTTAAGGGTTTACTGTAACGTGGCATCTGACTTCCAGCTATTAAACTTTTTGTACTTTGTTACATTAAAATCTGTTGGTCAGTCTCACTCTTTTATCTGTATCATTTTGTAACATCATGCACTGGTTATTTCAAAAATATTGGTTTCTTTGTATTATGCTGATCCTCCAAATGTTCACAGAATTCATTATACAATATCAAAAAATCGTATTTATTAATTGCACCACCGAGAGGAAAGTCTTTAAGTACTGGGAAGCTGTCAAGATCATAGTGGCAGGTACAAGTTTTCAAAATTTCTAATTTGTGCTTGAAAGCTCAATTTTACCCAAGAAATGCTATCAGCTGTTTTCCTTTAAGTGTGCACTTTGTTCAGTTTTGAAGAAATGCCTGCCAAATAACCAAGACTGAATCACTCACTATGTGTAGCAAACAGACTCTAAAGTGGTCTCAATGATTCCCACTCCCTGGTGTTCATGTCCTGCATGATTCCCTCCCTTTAGTGTAGGCAAGACATGTGACTTACTTCTAACCAACAGAATACAGCAAAGGTAACAGGATATACATGACTTTGTGTACGGGACTTCATTACATAAGATCATAATGCCATTCTGCTAAGGATTTTCTCTACTGTGGGCTTTGAGCAAATAAGCTATGTGGGAAAGACCCACTTGGCAAAGCCAGAGACTCTCAGTCTGACAACCGTTAAGAAACTGAGTGTTGCCAATTACCATGAGAACTTGGAAGCAGATACTTCTCCAGTCAAGCTTCAGATGAGACTGCAACCTCAGAGTCCACACCTTGAATGTAGCCTTGTGACACCCTGAAGCAGAGGATCCAGCTAAGCCATAACCTGACTCCTGACCCATAGAAACTATGAGATAATAAATGTGTGTGGTTTTAAACCACTGTTTGTGGTAATACTGATACACAAAAATAATATACCATGGTTTATCAGTCATTCTTTCAAGTAAAAGTAGTCTTCTATTTTTAAAAAGCGGGTGGTTTAGGTCACATTTCAATTACACAAGTGTTTTTCCTCAAGATAACCATTAAACTTCAGACACATACTATCCACTTCATCACACAAAATATTTTTAAAAGACACATATTCAAAGGTAGAGATTTAACAAAATAACATGTAAATACTTCATCAAGGAAACCAAGTATGAATATATTTTACTGGGAGTGCATGGTGGGAATGAATACAAAAACTACTCATACTTGGTACCACTGTCTTGATTTTACACTAAGGCACCAGCAGTTTACCCAATATTACTTTTGAATCACCAATGCACATGTCAGCGTGGCGGAAAAGGCAAATAGTGTCTTTGTATTATTATGACAATAGTATTGACTCCCAAACCCATGAAAGAGTCTCAGGGGAACCCCAGGGGACTGAAGACTACACACTGAAAACTGCTGCACTAAGGCAATGGTTCCATTTTAAGTATATATTTATATATAACATATATGTATATATGTATGTAAATACATATAAACTAGGGGTTAGTCTGGATCAAAATCCCAGATATCATTTTGCCAGCTGTGTGACCTTGAGTGAATAATTTAACCTCTGTGAGCCTCCATTTCCTCAACTATAAAACAGGAATAATAATAATAGTGCATACTTCACAGGGACGGTTAAGAATTAAATGATTAATTTATGTATAGCATTTAGAACAAAGCCTTACACATAAATATCAACTCAATAAATATTAACTATTACCATTAACTATTACTATTTGTTTAGAGTTTTTTAAACTAAATTATGAAGATATATTTTCAGAATAAAAATCTACAATGTCCTCTCAAAAGTTTTTCCAATTAAAAACCAAGAACAACTGACCCAATTTACAATCATAAATAATTTTCCACTATGCAATATACATTATGCTTTTATTCATGTTTTGTAGCACAATTTTCAATACTTTACCTATTTAATTTAAGCATGTCACCTGATTTAGGAACCGGCTCCATGGGTAGTTCCTGTAGTTATTACTCTGGGTACTGACTAAGCTATCATAAAGATGGTGACATTTTCTGATGCTAATTATGCTTCTATTGGATGACTACCCATGACAATCCAGAATTTTAATTGGTATTGTCTACACTGATAAGTAATATCCAATGTATCCCTGAGCTGTGTAGTTTCAGAAACACTTACAGGTTTAGACAAAGGCTGAACAATAACAGAACTATCTGAAGATCTAGATTCAGGATGAAAATTTACTGGCGAGGCAGCCACTGGATTTGATGTTGGGTTCGTGTAGTGTTGACTTGTAGGCTTGAATGCAGCAGTAATACCTGTATTTAAAATTACATAATACATTAAAATATTTTTATATAACCAATGATGTCAAAATACTTCACTTTAAAAGTAAAATAGTAAAGTAATACTGTACCTCGACTGAGTGCACCATTCTTTATTCCCCTTGAATATGAGCTGGGGTTTACTCTATTCAAAATATCTACAAAAAATTATATTTATTTTAAAATTCATTATTTGAATAAAATATATGTTAAGAAAATAGAAATCATGAATTGAAAACCATCAAACAGATTCCTGAAAAGAGTATGTAAGTTGTCACTCACTTAAAATACAGTTAATTGTAAACATACATATCTTTATCTACTAAAGAAACAAGATTACTAGCCTTGTTTTAATAGAATAAGAACAACCTAACTGTAACTCAAAATGCAAAAGTCAGAAGTAAAAGACTGATAAATGTGACTACATATAAGTCAAATTTTCTACAAAGCTTCTTTTATGGCAAAGAAATAGTTCACATAATTAGTAAAAATCTTCCAAAAATATATGTATATATAACCTATAATTAACGTATATATCTTTCTTTGAGTGATGACAGGGCTATATCCACTCAGGTTCCTATCACTCAAAACCAAACCCCTACCCAACCTCCATATCCCATTCACACCTTCCTTGGAAGTATCTTTATGAGGGATCTCACTGGATTATCTGCAGCATTAATCTTGAGTCCTGAAAAGGAAAAACTAGCAGAGATTGCCAACTAAAATAACAGTTTATCAGAGTACCTTATAACTTAAGGGGTTTCAAATCTACCAGTATACCAGAAGTCAATCTGAGCCTGATAGAACTTTCAGGATCACTTTAAAGTTCCTGATTCTGGCATGCACGTGAACTTCTGCAACTTCTAGATTATTTCCTAGTCAAACTAAAATTGGGAAGAGTGGGGATTTGCCAAAAATCGCTGGTTACAAAAAGGTAAAAGCAAAAACAAGTAAAACCTCATAAAAATTTCCTTTTTCTCATAGTAAAAAAGAACCAGATTCCATAAAATAACTCTATAAGTACAGGGCCACACAACAGTAGGGTTGTTTTCTGACAATGGCAATGCAGTGCTCTATACCTAAGCACTACCTATGTCTCAGAACAAAAACCTGCTCAAACAACTTGACACCATTTTCACTCAGAAATTCAAGATTATTACTCAAACCATCAAAGAACTATTGGTGAAAGTACTTTTTAGTGGCTGTATTCTACAAACACAAGTTTTTACCCTCCTTTCTAGCAGTTCTATACAAACACTTAACCCATATTCCATACATTAAAATATTTTATGGCTTACACAAAAACAACAATAAATTCATTTAAATTCTGCATAACAGTCCAGAAAATAATTTTTACTGGGGTCAGTCTCCTTTTTGATAGAATTATTTTAAAACTAATATGCACTGTTCTAGTTGAATACTGTTAACATCTACTACTTGGTATAATTCAATTTGATCTTAACTGTTATTTTTTTCAGTAAGATAATCTGAATAACTATTTTATAATATGGTAATATCCATTATAAAATGATCACAATGACTAGAAATAGTAATTAAGAGAATATATAATCCTGTTCCACTATCATTAAAAAGCATGCCATCATGCCTAGTTCAATTTATAATCAAAGTGGCACTCCACTTAGAACCTAAGAGATTACCAATCTGCCACAGGAAATGGTATTGAGAATTTAAGTGATCCTCCCTCTGATAAAACTGAATAAAAATGCCATTCCAAGTTTAGAGGAAATAGAAGAAAGAATCAAGCTTTCAGAAGACTTAAAAGTAGTGTCTTAATCATACCTTTAAGCACTGCCTTGATAAGAAAACTCTATTATGCTGGTCATATTCTTTGGTAAATTCACCTGGCTTAAACAAGCAAACAAATAAACATGTACCTGCAACTGGAAATGATCTATTTTCTCTTTCTGCCCTAACATTTGTATGTTATTTCTCTGTACTTTTTTATATTTTTGAGTGGACATTTTAGTAAGTGTCATTGGTCTTTGCTTTAGCATTCTAACAACATCAAATCCAACTACTCTAAAATCTAATAATCCACAAAGGTACCAAAATATTCTGCTAGAAAGCCATAAAAGATTTAAGTATTAACTAACTGCTACATCATCCAAGTACATGGCTGTAGACAGTGTTCTTCTATCTGATAAATATAAATGAGAGCTGGTAGAAGATGAATGTGGTCAGAAGCTGCAGCCCCTGTTGGCACACAGGTTAGAGACTGCAATTATTCTCTGCCTATGTATTTTGTAGCAATGTATGATGACATTGTAGTTGCCTGAATGTGAGGACCCCTGTCTGAGACTAAAACTTATTTAGTATACTATGACATTTGAAGAAAAGTATTTGAACCTCTTCCAGTTCTCTAATTCTGGGTTTAAGTGGGGAAAATAAACAGATAAACAGGTTACTTGGCTCCACTAAAAATTATGATTTCCAATTTCAAAAGACCTCCCATGTTACCAGCTAATCTTAGACTATTATTTTCCTCATATCTGGTATTTTAACCTTTTACCTCCCTCCTCAAGTCCTCAAATCATGTCCTCACCCTGATTCTGTAATTCTCACTCACCTCTCACCAAATCTTTCATCTCTAACTCCTTACAGAGGAACAAGGACATGAGTACCTTATAAGGCAGTTCACAAGTTTTTCCATTAGAAACAGTATTTCATAAAAGCTGGCTCCACTAAAAGTAAATGCTTACTTGAAATTGCTGGTTTTGAACTTGTTATCTCTCCAACAAAGATTGGTTCATCATCATCATCATCCTCAACCTCTTTTACTTTCTTCTGCCATGGTTCTAACTCTTCTTCTTCACATTCCATAAAGAGTTCTGCCATTTTTGAATTATCTAATTTTCAAAAGAAGAGAAGCAAACCTTATTTTCAAAAAGGAAATACATTTTTTTAAAATTCACAGTATATTTAAGATCTACTTTAATAGCCCTAATAGCAATTCGTGACTTGATATTTGTAGTTAGTTCATGGCAGCAACAGTGAGAAACTCAGAGCTCATTCTCTAAGACATAAACTAATGAATTTAGATAAATAGATAATGGTTGACAGTAGTCATTTACATGAAACAGTCAAAATGAGTTCCAGTCATATGCCTGGAGTATAATTTTATCTACAAAAAGGATTTCACCTAACCATTATCTCAGGGAAAAAAGTATTAACAAAGGGGAGATGAACTAAGAAGAGGTAACTCACAGGAGATATACTAGAAAAACTGAACCAAATTCAGGAATTCCAGGCACAAAGCAGGGATGAGGCACTGGACTAAAATAAGGGAACAAAATGAGACTTATTCTGTTCAGGGCAAATTAGACATTTCTTACCTAAAGAAACAGATCAAAGAACGTGGAGTAAATATGAACATACACCACCCTAGAAGTTCTGACCAAGCACAGAGCTCCTAGGTAGAATTTTAGTACCTCACTCTTAAATATTTATGGACAATCAATAAGTACCAGAAATTTCAGGAAAACCTCCAGTCTTTTAGACCAAATCAATAAAAAGATAAAGAATCCTAAGGAAAAGAGATAATGCAGAGAGCAAAATATTAAAGACAATATATTAGCATCTTTAGAGATACTAGATAAGAATTTTATAAAAATATTCAGGAAAAAATCAGATTAAAAATATGAAAGCCAAAATTTTTTAATTCAGTTTTTTAAAAAAATCATAATATCCCCAGAGGGGGAGCTAAGAGAAAAAGAGAAAAAGAGAAAAATACACACACACACACACACACACACACACACACACACACACACACACACTAAATAGTGAAGAGAACACAAGGTTGTCAGAGAAAATCAATTTCAAAGTACAACATTCACCTAATAAAATTTACAGAAAGAGAACAGAGAAAAAGCAGGGAGTAGGTTATCTGAGAAATAATACAGGAAAATTTCCTAGATTGGAAAACATAAATCTCTGGGTTGTAAGGCCCCACCAGGTACACAGCACAATGATCAAGAAAAAAGTTACATCAAGACACATCATCATGAAATTTCAGAACAAAAAAGATAAAGAGAATATCCAAGATCTATGGGGCGGGGTGGGGTGGAAAGAACCGTTCATATACAAAAGGTCAATAAGAGTAAGAACTATATTATAATACTTTAGTAGAAGACAGTAAATAATACCTCAGTAATTTCTAACCAAAATTATTTTTCAATCTAGAATTCTTTACCCAAACTTTTCATCAAGTGTGAAAATAAAGAAGAGCAACACCACACAAGATTTACTTCCCACGTAACCCTTCTCAGGAAGTTACTACAGAATCCATAAAAATATGAGACTTAACCAAGATAGAAACACAGCATGTAGAAAACACAGTGTTCAATACAAAGTCCCAGGACAATAGTTTTCAGCAGACCCAGAAAACAACCAGTCCAGACTAGATTGGAACAGTACTTCAGGAGGAAATGTCTCTGGGACACCAAAGAAAAGATGATTAAAATGTAATCATCTTTTTAGACTACCTGACAAGTTCTACTATGTAGAAAACTGAATTGAGAGGCTACTGAAGAGTATGGGAAGACATGCCTATAGATTTTTATACAACTTAGCAAATGAAAATACATGAAAAGCATTAATAGCTAGATACATGAGAAAAAAAGAAAGAAAGAAAGAAAGAGAAGGAAGGGAGGGAGGGAAGGAGGGAGGAAGAGGGAGAGAGAAAGAAAAAGAAAGAAAAGAGAAAAGAAAAGAAAGAAAAAGGAAGAAAGAAAGAAAGAAAGAAAGAAAGAAAGAAAGAAAGAAAGAAAAGAAAGAAAGAAAGAAAGAAAGAAAGAAAAAGGAAGGAAGAAAGAAAGAGGGAGGGAGGGAGGGAAGGAAGGGTAAATGTATGTATTCTATGTATAACAGCATATTAAAAGCATATTACCATGCCCGTCAGTGAAGAGCATTTATTATAGTCATCATAATGAAACATCAACTATGGATTAAACCAAATACTGAGATAATAATTATATTGGGAGATACTTGGAGGGAAGGGCTAGCTCTAAGAAAGCAAAAATTCTCATGTCAGATTATTAGAAAGTGGTAAAATTGATTATGCAACAGACAGCACAACATATATGCACATATGCACATAAGCATTCTTCAAGAAACTGGTTAAGCCATTTAAAGTCTTTTCAGATGGTCTGACTCTTTAAACTATGTGCATATATTCCTTTAAGCAGAAATGGAGAAAAAGGAGAAGGGGAAGAGAAACAGTACTGAGCACCTAAACTAAAGTAGTAAGAGTGGAGATGGATATAAGTGGATATAACTAAATATATGGAATGAGATGGGGGGTGGTCTACCAAAAAAACCCCGAACAAACAAAAAACAAACAAACAAAAAAAACCCTCTAGGGTTCTGGCTTTGACAATATCCTTCATTTATCATTTAAATATAGTCATTTCTAAGGGTAATTTTTTATTATATTAGAGTAATGCCACTTCTACTTTTGACTCAAAATTAGGACAACGTTCTACCACTTCTTAAAAGATACTAACTGAAACAATGCTTTGGGGATGGCATACCATGGATGGTATGGGGATGGAAATACCATATCAAATTAAGAACCATTCTTTTATAAATTTTTAAATTTTTTCCTTTCTATAAAAGTATGTCACAAATTATTTCCTCTTAACATTATTTAAATGTTAATAGTCCACCTACCAAAACAAAAAAGGCCTTCCCATTTTCCCAAATGTCATGAACATCATGAACTGATCCCTTTCTTTTCTATACTATATACTGTTTTATTAATTATATAGAATTCTTCAAGTCGAATGATTAAAAATATATGTCCCAAGACCAAACTGAGCTCTTTGACTGTATTTCCTTCTACACTCTAGATAGGCAGTAGGCACACAGTATATAATAATTTATGGACTAGGAAACTAAGCAGTCAGGCAATGCCTAATTTTTAAAAATTAGCGAAACTCATTGTATATGGATAATAAAAGTTTCAAATCAGTTTGTGTTATGGGCTGAACTGTGTTTTTCCAATATTCATATGTTAAAGTCCTCACCATCAGTACCTCACAATATTACTATATTTGGAGACAGGGTCTTTAAAGAGGTGATGAAGTTAAAATGAAGTTATTAGGGTGGGCGCTAATTCAAAATGACTGGTGTCCTTAAAAGAGGAGATCAGGACATGGATACGTGCTTGGAGGTTAAGACCATCTAAAGACATAGGAAGCATATGGGCATCTATCTATAAGCGAAGGAGAGAGGCCTGGTACAGATGCTTCCTTCATGGCCCTCAAAAGGAATCAAATCTTTGAGTTGATTCTTTTTTTTTTTTTTTAAAGATTTTATTTATTTATTTGACAGAGAGAGACACAGTGAGAGAGGGAACACAAGCAGGAGGAGTGGGAGAGGGAGAAGCGAAGCAGGCTTCCCGCGGAGCAGGGAGCCCGACGTGGGGCTCGATCCCAAGACCCTGGGATCATGACCCGAGCCGAAGGCAGACGCTTAACGACTAAGCCACCCAGGTGCCCCTAAGTTGATTCTTATGAGACCAACACTTTGATCTCATACTTCTAGCCCCCAGAACCATGAGAAATTCTGAAATAAATTTCTGTTGTTTAAGCTATCCAGTCTACGGTTCTCGGTTATAGAAGCCGTAGCAAACAATACAGAAGACAAAGGTCTTCCTCATTCTTCTTAAAAGGGTACTGCCATTGTCAATACACCCAGGAAAAATTGTTAAGAAAAAAAAATTTAAAGACACATAACAGCTTTATGTATTTTAGAAATAATTATTTTTTGTCTATGCATAAAAGAAACATAGGTAATTATGTACACCAAACTAAGTTATCACTGGGCATAAGAAGAAAAAAAACTTCATTTCTACTTTACTCACTTAATTTATATTACTTGTTATGTGAGCATTTGTTACTCTAACTTTAAGATTTTTTGTCTACAAGAAAATGTGCCTACCTTTCCTCCTTTATACTGAAGCAAATTTATCAGTTCAAAAGCCACGAAAACCAGTATCAGTTGTGGCAGCAAAACTTACTTTTTGGCTGAAAAGGGTTGTCGCCCATCAAGTTGCAGAGTTGACTTTCTGTAAACTGTCACCTAAGTACTGACACATGATATCAGTCAATTTTATGAGTCACTTTAAGGAATGCCAAATATTGAAACATGAAACTTGGGGTTCGGAAATTCTTGGATCTAATTTTGATCTCGAAACTCACCATGTGACTCCAGACAAGAGAGCAATTTATATCTCAGTTTTCCTTCCTATAAAATAAAGATACCTAGTATTAGAGTGGATCTCATTAAATTAAATGTACACATACTTAATTTTTCCTATGAAAAGTTCAATTTTTAAGTTTGATATGTCTGACATACACTTGCAACTCACTTTATATAACTGGTTCATTCCTGAATGAACCTAAATTTAGTAAATAAAATGGTGATTCTATTAAGCACTTACTACTTGAAGAAGTCTGAATTATTAACCTACAAATAATTTTTTAAAGTATCCTTTTATAAAAATGAGTAATCATTTCATGATGTATTGTTTTAGTAAGTCTGAATTTTCAACTACAAAGGGATATACTAATCTTTAACTGTAACCTATTCACATTTCAGATATAAATGTAATTATTTCCACAAGAAAACATAACTTTATTTTTTAATTAAATATTTCATTCATTCATTTTTTTATTTTTTTAAAGATTTTTATTTATTTATTGAGAGAGAGAGAGAGAATGGTAGAGAGAGAGCATGAGAGGGAAGAAGGTCAGAGGGAGAGGCAGACTCCCTGCTGAGCAGGGAGCCCGATGCGGGACTCGATCCCGGGACTCCAGGATCATGACCTGAGCCGAAGGCAGTCGCTTAACCGACTAAGCCACCCAGGCACCCAATTCATTCATTTTTAAATCAGAGAGAGAGAGTGAGCACAAGCAGGGGGAGTAGCAGGCAGAGGGAGAAGCAGGCTCCCCGCTGAGCAAGGATCCTGATGTGGGACTCGATCCCAGGACCCCGGGATCATGACCTGAGACGCAGGCAGCCGCTTACCTGGCTAACCCACCCAGGCATCCCAAAAAAACATAACTTTAAATAAATTTTAGTTTAGGGGCGCCTGGGTGGCTCAGTCATTAAGCATCTGCCTTCGGCTCACGTCATGATCCCGGGGTCCCAGGATCAAGTCCCACATTGGGCTCCCTGCTCAGTGAGGAGCCTGCTTCTCCCTCTCCCACTCCCCCTGCTTGTGTTCCCCTCTCTCACTGTCTCTGTCAAACAAATAAAATCTTAAAAATAAATAAATAAAAACAAATTTTAGTTTATATATTTCTGATTTTTTTATCAAAGACCTTAAAAAGGAAAGAAAAGTAAATGGACATATTTCATCACAGATTAATTCATTCAAAAATAACTACTCTTTGGGTGCTTGGCTGGCTCAGTCAGAAGAGCATATGACTCTTGTTCTCAGGGTTGTGGGTTCGAGGCCCAGGTTGGGTGTAGAGATTACTAAAAAATATAAAAATAATAACTACTCATTGCCTTCTGAATGCAAGATGATGTGCTGAGGTTTTAGGGAAAAAACAAAAATGAGTAAGTCATAGTCCTTGCCTTCAGAAATTTATAATCTAGTATATTTCTTTGGGATTGAAAAACAATTGCTATTAGAATAAAAATTATCAAAAAGAAATTTTAATTCATTTATTTAAAACAAGAATTATTCTGGATTCCCACATACACAACATCATAAATTTTATAAAATTTACAAATTTTAAAATAACTTTTAGTTATAAAGCAAAAAAAGATAAAAACTAGAGAGCAGACACCTAAAATACTAAAATGCACACTAATTCAATCTTTATATTTCTCCTTATCCTCAGGCTGACACAAGCAAATTTTCTTGCTTTCTAGTTCCCAATTTATTTGGACTGCATTAATCCACAGGGAAAAATAACTATTATTTTAACTTCAGAATTTACTGTTATAAATGTTTTAACTACTATCACAGGAGACTCTAATGAATCTTTTTTTTTTAAAGATTTATTTATTTATTTGAGAGAGAGAACACGAGCAAAGTGCAGAAAAGGAGAGAGTATCCTCAAGCAGACACCCTGCTGAGCGCAGAGGCCCACATGGGACTCAATCCCATGACCCCAGATGAGGACCTGAGCCAAAATCAAAAGTTGGATGCTTAACCTACTGAGCCACCCATGCGCCAAGACTCTACTGAATCTTGTGTTTAACTGAATTCACCAAGTTTTGAAGTCTATTTAAATCTCATTAACTCGGGGCGCCTGGGTGGCTCAGTTGTTAAGCGTCTGCCTTCCGCTCAGGTCATGATCCCAGGGTCCTGGGATTGAGCCCTACATCAGGCTCCCTGCTCGGCGGGAGGCCTGCTTCTCCCTCTTCCACCCTCTCTGCTTGTGTTCCCTCTCTCGCTGTGTCTCTCTCTGTCAAATAAATAAATAAATAAATAAATCTGTAATAAATAAATAAATAAGTCTGATTAACTCAATTATCTGAATAGTTGTAGCTTATCTCTAAACTAGTATCAGTGTTATGACTATGTCAAGGAGATAAATACGTGACAATTTTTGCTCATGTTAAGGACCTACTTGTTACCAAGAATACAGAATATTTTTCAAGAGCCACAATTACACAGCTTAAGAGACTCATATGTAATATTTTTTTATTTGAATAGTTATTGGGTTATAATAATGGTTATACTGAATATTAAATAGTTGACATATATATATTTTTTGCTAAGTGATCATATAAATCTCTCTTACCAAAACTCTGAAATTAGTATTCAATTTACAAATATTCAATTAATGAATGACTCATCTATATGAACAGACATCTACTGCCTATTATGATAGAGATGACTTTAAGATAACCTACTTCAAAAGCTTAAGGACCACAGTAAGCTACTTAGAAACCTCAACTGATACAGTCTCAAACACACTATAAAGCTGGAAATCCTCAGATGTAATTAGAAGCATAATTTCAGCCTAAAGCTGCACTATGTAATGTAGTAGCCATTAGCCACATGTGACTATTTACATTTAATTAATTAAAATTAAATAAAATTAAAATTCAGTTCCTCAGTTTTACTAGCCCATTTCAAATGCTCAAAGCCACATGTGACTGGTGGCTACTGTATTGGACAGTACAGCTACAGAACATTTCTACTGGACAACACTACCCTAAAGAATCATTGCCATATTTTGTTCTGGTTAATAAACACTTTCATGGATTCCTTTGGCATCTCTGCCACTGAAGCATGCCAAAATTACCACCATAAAAACCTCTCAGGTCACCACTTCAGAATTTTGGTAGTAAGGCACGGAATTCTATGAAGGATTAAATCAGCTGCCACCGAAGTGGAATATCCAGCAAAGATATGCAGTGAGGGTCTCAAAGTTCCAAAACATTCTAATAGCTTCTACAGCTCACACTGAGCCCCAAAATAGCCAGAAAAAGAGAACACTCAATTTCAGCTACTGACTCATTTCATGACCATGTTTAATATTTAATACACTTGTTTCTATGAAGAAAAACATGAAATCCAATTAACTGACTAATCAAAGACTTTTTAGAAAATAATTCATTCACTGTTGGAGACTACTCATATAAATAATTTTAATTCCTATCTTACTATTTTTTGTTTCAGCTTTTATATATCTAAAATTAAACAATATCTTAAATAATTTTTCTACAGAAATTTTAAAAATCAATGGAAATGCAGGTCTAAATTTTTAATTGCTTGAAAAATTTACTTTTATCCATTGAGAGATATCACCCGATACAATATCATTGTGTTAAATAAAGGTAACGCATTTGACCTGGTACATAAGCACACAGTATGGCACAGGTGTGCTACGTACTAGATATAGTTCTATTTACTTTCTGATAAAGATTAAGCAATTTCACAAACCACAACTGTAGAGTCTGCACATAAAAAAAAAGAGCATTAGGCTAGAAGTCAGAAGAACCAGTCATAGCCCCAGCACTGCTACAACTTTCAATCAAATCAAGTTACAATTCTGGGTCTCAGCTCTTAGGTCAACTAATAATCTCTACAACTTAATTTAGCTCTATACTTTACTGTATACTGTATACTTTAAACATTTATTAATAATAAACAGTAAAACATGGTGAAGAATGAATGCCACATTCAAATTCTGACTCAACCATTTATTATCTGGATGACCTTGGGAAAGTTAATCTCTGTGCCTTGCTTTACTATATGTATGCAACTTATTTGATAAAGTTATAGTGAAGATTAAATTAGATAGCAAACATAGAGCACATAACTCAGTGCCTAAGACACAGAAATCATCCAATAAATCTTAACAATTTTAAACTCTGTGCTTAATACCATTTTCAAGAACTCTAAGAACAGTTCACAATTTTGTTACTATACTAGAATTTACAAGCTATCAGCTGAGCATTTAGAAATTATTTTGTTTTTTAAGATCTTCATTACAGTAGTATTTCACATGATGAAATGTTAGCTTTGTAAGTATACCTTCCAGAATGTAGCTGTCACATCTATCCTACCATATTTTCATCTTTTTAAGAAGCATTTATAAACTAGTGAAAACACATAAAAAATTTTAAACCTTCATATAAACACATATACCTACAATTTATCAATACTGTTAAATTATATACTACTCGTCTCATAGAATAAAACAAGTAATTCAAAAATACCAACATACAAAAATTAGCATTTGGATAAAGTGCCTTATACTATTTCCATAAAAAAGAAAACTTTCATTTTACATGCATCAGTGTATTTTAATTTCTAAAAAAATCCTTTTTATTTTTTAAGTTTTTTTTAAGTTTTTATTTATTTGACAGAGAGAGAGAGAGCACAAGTAGGCAGAGCAGCAAGCAGAGGGAGGGGGAGTAGCAGGCTCTCTGCTGAGCAGGGAGCCCGATGCGGGGCTCGACCCCAGGACCCTGGGATCACAACCTGAGCCGAAGGCAGCTACTTCCAACTGAGCCACCCAGGTTGCCCTAAAAAAATCCTTTTTAAAAATGAGTAAGCAGCAAGTAAAATAAAAAAAATTGAGGAATATGGTGAATGGTTAAATTCTCCATCTCCCCAGACACCAAAAGTTATTCAATGAAATAATCTGAGAAACTATTAAAAAGTTAATCTTTGCTTTTTTCTCATCATAAAAATGTTTAATTGGGGGCTTGCATTCCTAACCAAGAAATTAGCAACACGAAAAACCAGATTAACATAAAAGGGAAAATACAAAACCAAAATAGAATCAACTTAAATACTGAAATTTTTTATTCAAAATAAGGATAGCATACATAAATAACGTTCAACTAACTCATAAATTTTGTCTAAGATTAACAAGCGAGCTGTAACCTTTAACAATTTTACTTATATACTTAGAAGAGTTTTTCAGTGGAATGATTTGGATGACACAGGGTCATCAAAACATTGTCATTTTTTTCCTCTCACAAATTTGACAAGAAATCAGGTATTCAAATCATTCCACTGACTTTAAAGCTTTGGTTTATGTTCTGTTTCATTTTATAAACAATTCTTCAGTCTTTGTGACTAATGGTATACCAAAATGGAGGTCTACAATTTTAGAATTCTAATCCCAAATGAATAGAGCTTTAAGGAGTCAAAGTGGGTTGTTAACTATGAGTAACAATTTAATATTTCCAACCCTGGTTCTGTGATCTCTCAAGAATTTCCAACGATCTCAAGGTGATACTAGAAAATTCATTTTAATGTTCATTATCTTAAAAACATACACAGTCTTCTGAGGACAGAGAGTCATTTTAAAAATTCCACTTTTATATCACCTTAATATCCATCACCTATTGATTCTACCATGGAAATTAACTAACAGGGTTAGAAAAACAGAAAATGATGATGTGCACCCTGGCATATAAATCACACAAATACAAATCTTAAAGCATAAGCAATAAACCCCATAAAACTGAAAAAGACCCACAACTATTTCAGAAAATTCAGATGTTTAAACATGAAATTTTATAAAGAAATTAGCTTATTAAATTTATTTACAAACATTAAGCAGATGAAACCAAATTTCAAATCAGTACTTCCCATTTTTATGCCTCTTATTTTTTAAAATGATTTATTGTTAGAAAACTCAGTACCTATTTTTTAGAATCAGTCCAGTTAACTGGTTACTGTTAAAAACTACAGACTAATTCCTGAAGACAGCACATTTCAGCCACACAAAATGTACAATTAGAAACATCTGATCACTTAGCAGCTAAATACTATAGGCAAAATACTGGGGGATCATAGAAACTTTAGAAGATACCTCATCAAATCTTAACCAATTTCTGAAAGATTCTAATTTTTATTTTAAGCAGAATACTGTGTTCTGAAAATGGTCACCCCAAGAATAGGAGAAAAGGTCCCCAAAAGAGGAGACTATAGATATACAGTATTGTTTTTTAAATAAACCAAATATTTCAAATGTCATTTTAAAAAAAAGATCATACGTGCAGGAATCTTAACAGTGAACAGGCAAAAGAAAGAGGGAACAGACTGGAACTCAGCCTTGACTGGAGTTAAAAGGGAAAAGGACAGGACAGGAAAGGAAAGAAAGGAAGCATTTCATGAAGAAAGAACAGCATGTGCAAAAGATCTATGTCACAGCAAATATGAGAAACTGAAAAAAAAAACACAAAAAAAACTAGTGTGAGTGCAAAAGAAAAGCAAGGGGGTATATGGTAGGAGATAAGACAGAAGTCAAACAACACAGCATCCCAGAGATCATGTTAGGAATTTTTCCCTTAACCTAAGAGCAATGGAAAGCCAATAAGGGGATTTTCAGCAAGAACTGATATGATCAGCTTGCCATTTGCAACGACGTGGATGGAACTGGAGGGCGTTATGCTGAGTGAAATAAGTCCATCAGAGAAAGACATGTATCATATGACCTCACTGATACGAGGAATTCTTAATCTCAGGAAACAAACTGAGGGTTGCTGGAGTGGGGGTGGGGTGGGGAAGGAGCGGGTGGCTAGGTGATAGACATTGGGGAGGGTATGTGCTATGGTGAGCGCTGTGAATTGTGCAAGACTGAATCACAGATCTGTACCTCTGAAACAAATAATGCAATATATGTTAAGAAAAAAAAAAGAAGAAGATAGCAGGAGGGGAAGAATGAAGGAGTGGAAATCGGAAGGGGAGACGAACCATGAGAGACGATGGACTCTGAAAAACAAACTGAGGGTTCTAGAGGGGAGGGGGTGGGGGGATGGGTTAGCCTGGTGATGGGTATTAAAGAGGGCACGTTCTGCGTGGAGCACTGGGTGTTATGCACAAACAATGAATCATGGAACACTACATCAAAAACTAATGATGTAATGTATGGTGATTAACATAACAATAAAAAAATTTAAAGGAATAAAAAAACTGATATGATCAGATTTGTGATACGGTGTCAAAAATAACAGAATTTGAGTCTAAAACCAAAGAGACAGTGGTTTTATTCTATCCTGTCTTAATCGATCCCCACTTGGCATACTGTGTATTGGCTATGACTCTTTCAACTGTTAAGTAACAGAAAACCCAATTCAAACTGGCTTAAGCAAAAGAGAACTCCTTGGCTCATTTACAGAACTAAATACAGGTACAATTTAAACTATGATATGTAAATCTAGTTTTTCTATCTCCATTCCTGGGTTTTACTTTCTCTATGTTGTTTCTACCCTCAGAAGAGGCTCCCCACTGTGAATGACTATGCCAGCTCCAACTTTGGACACTAATAAGAGGACAAGCTCTGACTGGAGTTGACTGGGTTGGCTTAAGTCATATGTGCTTCCCAAATCCAATCATTATTGCTAAGGACTTGCTCCCCCTAGTACCAGAGATAGAGACCCAACCAACCAGCCAACCAACCAACCAAAAAAACCCAGTAAGATAAAGATTTTCCCAAAGGAAAATCAAAGTATCTGTTACCAAAGTAGGAGGGAAGATGCCGTGTAGCAAAAACAGATGTCTATTATAATGACTTAGATTTAGAGCTCTGTCTAGGTCAAAAGACTAAAGATATTTAACCTAGGAAACATGAGACTGTGGGGTAGAAGTGGTAGAAGTAAAAGCTATTTACAAATATTTTTAAGTTTGTCATGAGAAAGAAAAAAGAGGATAACATTCTTTGTGGTTCAAGTGATAATAACAATAACAATATTAGTAATATTTAACTTGTTTTGAGTAAACTAGAGAATTTCATTCCTCGTGTTGAGCTTCAAGACAACTACTTAATTCATTATATACTATTATGTTATCCTAATTACAAATTATGCTATTTATAATAACTTTACCATTGGCTAACATTAATTAAATGCATATATTACTTTGTCTAATCCTCCAAAACTCTATGATGTAGACACTGTTATCATCCTCACTTTACAGCTGCAGAAACTGATTTATAGAGGTTAAGTACCTTGCCCAAAGTAGCACATCTAAGAGCAGAGCAAGGATTCAAATCTAGGCACTTAAAAGGCCGGAGATTTCAGCCATATATTACTTGCCTCCATCAGAAACAAGACCAAAACTACAGGGAAGCAGATGTCATCTCAACATAAGAATAAAACAATTAATAGTTAAAATATCAGGAAATGAGATGAACTCAAGATGTGATATATCACCAAAGAAAAATATGAAATATTTTAAGCATTATATAATTGAAAATGGTCACTTTCAACATCTCCAAGGGCCCTTCCAACCCTAATATTATAAACATATCCTTCTGTTACGGGGTTGTAAATTTTTACCTAGACAGAGAGACAAACGGAATTTATTATTTCAGTTAAAAAAAAAACTGTTCTAATTGAGAATGTTGAATTATGAAATGCCATTTTGGTATTATGAATAAAGTCTTTTGGTAATCAACCTATCATACCCAAATATTTTCTAGAAACTTTCAAGTTCAATGTAATGAATGAAGCAACTGGGTTGAAGTCCAACACTGAGGATAAAATTCTTGAGTTTATTCAAAGCAAGTAAACTCCTGAAGAAAAAAGAATAGTTGATAATTTTAAACAATTTAAGTTGCATTTTAATAAACCTGTTTGATGTCAATTCCCAATATCAAGATCTACCTCACAGACACTGATTCAGAGCAAAATTGGAAATCTCAAATTATCATGATAAACCCATTTTTTGAAATTTTAACATTTTTGATAACACAAAATTTTTTAATGTAATATCAATAAATAGAAGGCCTGTACTTCAGTAGACTGCTTACGTCTACAAATGAATCTAAATCAGCGGAGTTGTTAAAAGCTTCTATGTAAAAGGAACCCTTCTTCATAAGGATATGGGGAATCTCTCTTTGCACCACGTCCATTTCATCCAAGTAAAACCCCTGCTGACCCTGATCCAGGCTGCAATCCTTTTGCTCTAGTTATCCCCACCCATTCTGTCAGTCAAAACTAAGCTGAGCACAGCAATGCAGCTACTACATTTTCTACTGCACAGTATTCTGCTGAAGGTATCCAACTGAAGATCCCAATAACCCCCCCCAAATCAAATTACCCTTTCTTCACTTACATTTTCCTTATCTTCCATCTGTTTTATCCCAATTTCTTGAAACATCCTCCTCAAAAATTTTTTATATGACAATAGACTGGTTCTCTACCCACCTCCTCCTATTTAACTCTATACAGATTCTCCATATTCTCTGGCTCCTTAAATAGTGTAAAATCAGGTTTTTCATAGAGTTTACTCCTCAGCCCTACACAAATTGTTCCCTAAATGACATATCTAATAAATCCCACAGTCTTAGCTATCAGTTCTCAATAGCAGCCTATAAAATCATCAAATAATAATCTCCAACCCTGACTCCTCAACTAAGTTCCAGCCTGTCATCTCATAACTGTTGAAAACTGCTATCTGGAAATTTAAACTCACCTCAAATTCAGTATTTCCAGAACTGAACATAACTTCTCCATAAAAATTAGTCCTAGAGCATTATTCATAATAGCCAAGAAGTGAAAACAAGCCAAGTGTTCATCAACTGATAAATGAATAAACAAAAAGATATATCCATACAATGGAATATTATTTAGCAGTAAAAAAATGAAGTACTGATACATGCTAAATGGATGAACCTTAAGAACATTATGCTAAGTGAAAGAAGTCAGTCACATATTGTATAACTCTATTAATGTCAAGTGTCCAGAATAGGCAAATCCATAGAGACAGAAAGCACATCGGTGGTTGCTAAGGCCTGTAGGGTGGGGAGAATGGGGAGAGACTACATAATGGGTAATGGGTTTCCTTTTGAGAAGCTGAAACTACTATTATGAGAGTAGTGTTGATGCTTGTTTAACACCGTGAGTGTACTAAATGCCACTGAATTGTACACTTTAAGATAATTTAAATGGTGAACTTAATGTTACGTTAACCTTACCTCAGTTTATAAAAATTAGTTCTACCTTTGCACTTCTCTTTTACCACCAATGAAACTGTCATCATTCTGATCTTGAGTCCTTAAAAATTTTTTAACAATTTTTTTTTTTTTTTAAGTAGGATCCAAGCCCAGTGCAGAGTTCAACATGGGGCTTGAACTCACAACCCCGAGATCAACATCTCAGCCAAGATTAAGTCAGATGCTTAACCAACTAAGCCACCAAAGCACCCCCTCTTAAAAGTTCTTTTCAGTGTTTCCCTCTTTTACTTATAGCTAATCAATTCCCCAGTCCTACCAGTCCTATCATCTTCCTTCAAAATATTTCCTACAACAACCCTTCATTTTCCATTCACTGTTTATTTGTTCAGGCCCTTAAAACCTCATGCCCATAGTAGATTTACTTTGTAAAATTCACTTTATACTCAGCCTCAGAGCATCCGGATCTGATTTCATCCATTTAACACAGAACCAACAAATTAATAATGTCCTATAACTCTCCACCAATCCATGCAGAGCTGCGTTATCCTAGAAGCTTCCAGAATGCAGTGAGGTACAGAACAGGCCAAATGTTCTAGGAACTGGCACTTCCACCAGTGGTTGGTGCTGCCAGGCTACTCCTATGCTATCTAGCCCAAGAAAAGAACATGCAATCCTGAGATTACAAGGCTGAGGATGGACTGAGGGAAGACCAAGGCATCATATCCTACAAAATTAATATACAGCATCTGGCACCCAGTAAGTATTACAATGAATGAAATGAACTTTTTGAGACTCAATTCCCTCATCTGTAAAGGACAGATGATAATACCACCCATCTCAAAGTAGCATTTTTCTGAGGATGAAATATGATCTATGAATATACTTTGTAATCTCTCAAATACTAGAATAAAAGATTAGAAAGACATCTCTTGTGTTACAACTTCTCAAACATAAATACCAACAATGTAGTGTCAAAAAAGTAGGGCCAATTTTCTTATTTACTTTTTTTCTATTCAATAAAATTGAGAGGTCTATTATTATTTTTACCCATGGACCTTAATAAAGCCATTTTGTTGATTAGGGCCTTTCTATCAGTAGTCAGCAATCCTTGTATAAAGTCAGATAATCTTAAATGCTGACTGGGAAAAGCAAAATGAGTAAACAAAGCAGGAGATACAGATTACCTACATCTAAAACACTCAGACCCCTCCCAAGCCCTTCAGGTTTTGCTTCTCAAACTTGCCAAAGGAACAATTACGCACAAAATAAGGAACACACAGGGGTAGAGCCTAGAAGCAAGGAGAAGATTATTTCATAGACTAATGATCTTTGCTTTGGTTAACAGCCCTCAAATGAAAGTCATTCAAGCAGTTGTCATGCTGAAGAAATCCCAAACCTAGCAAAAAAAGAAAAAAAAGTTATGTGTTTGATTAACGTCTAATGATGAAATCTTAGAGGTCCACAAACCCCAACCTCAGAAATTTAAGATATATTAATTTACTTAAAAATTACTATAAACCCATTATATATTAAAATAAATAGTTGTGTGAAAAATATTTTCCAAAACAAAAAATTTAGAGCGGCATTGTTTTATATTATTGCAAAACCCATTAATAGCTGTCTTAATAAAGACAGCTGTATTCTCTTATCTGCTTCTACATTTAATCTGTTGCATTACATTGTTCTATTGAAATGAAGAAAACCCAGCCTCACAAGGTAGGTAGGTAGTAAAGGGAGGATCTTATAGAACCCCTGAAAGCACCTCAAGTCCCCAAGACCACAGCCAGAGAACCGCTACACTACATAAATCAATTCAAAGCCTTTGTTTAAAAAGGCGAGCTAAATTACTATCCTGGCTATACTGGCTGGTCAAAAATTTTGTATATACCAATCCAAAGAGTAAAATAGTAACTTTATTTTTTTTTTAAGATTTTATTTATTTATTTGAGAGAGAGAGAATGAGAGATAGAGAGCACGAGAGGGAAGAGGGTCAGAGGGAGAAACAGACTCCCTGCTGAGCAGGGAGCCCGATGTGGGACTCGATCCTGGGACTCCAGGATCATGACCTGAGCCGAAGGCAGTCGCTTAACCAACTGAGCCACCCAGGCGCCCTAAAATAGTAACTTTAAACAGGGAGTATTCACGTGACTAGTACAACTCTAAGAAAAAGCATTTATCAAGCAGAGTGTAAAGCAAAACATGTATCATTCCAAAAACTCACACTGTGCTCATCATGATGTACTAAACCAAAAAAGCAGAAATGTTTGCAATAAAAAATATTTTTTGTTTAATCCAGTTCACCAAAAAGCCTAAATATTACACCTTGATCCTACAGGGTTTCAGTTAATCATTTTTTTACTGCAGATGAGCTCTGAAGGTAAAGTTGGGAAGGGAAGAAAAAATGGTAACAACAAAAATATTTTGGAACAGAAACCTCAAGGGATAACTTTCTAAGTACTACCTACATTCATTAGAGATGAGTGGAAACAGCTGAAAAAACTATCATGTTACTAGATGGAGAGGCAGGGAGGCTTAATATGTGTGTTGGAAAGGGGTGGAACTCTATCTAATGGTCCAAATTAACCATTAACTTTCAATATACTATCAGAATCCATAGAAACAATTTTAGTTTTTTTCTTTCTTGAGTAGTTCTAGTTGTAAAGATTGACATTTTATGGCTTTTATTGTTTCCTAGAAATCTTCAAACATCTTATTACTTTTAAATAGAATAAAACTCATTGTATTTTACAATTACTATGTAAGCTTATAGATTCCTTTTATAAATCTAAGATGCATTATGTGATTTCAGTGATTTTGTTTTTCCTACCTCTTAAAATATTTTGCTAATTCCATCATCCTAGGTATTACTTCACCACTGCTAAACAAATATTCCCAACTATGCTTACCAAAAAGAATCAAAATAATAAGAAAACATAAGAATGATTTAATTGCCTAGAAGGATAATGCAACAATGAAATAAATCATCACTATGCATTATCTTTCACTTTTCTTATCTTTCAGTTTTCTTATTGTTTTGCACAAAATATTGCATCAACTTTCAAAAACATATGATTGAAGACATCCTTGCAGTCTGCAAAAGAAAAAACTTTACTTCTACCCTTTTATGTTGCAGTACCTGGCAACCTGGGGATTAAACTAACAAAAAACAGATTAACAGGAGGAAAAGCACATAATTTTTATTAATATTTATATACACGGGAATTCACAAAAAAGAAGTCAGTCTCAAAGCAGTGGTCAGATTCAAGGTCTTATATACCATTTTAACAAAGGAAAGGGGGTTAGGGCTTTGAGAGACAATAAATCATGGAGAAGTAACTAGAAAATACACGGGAGAACTAATGGAAGATAAGGGTTATTCTCATTAGGTCTGTTTATGCAAACTCATCTTGGTATTAACTCTCCATCTCAAGTAGTAAGAATCACTCTTCCTTTCCTACCACAAGGCGGAAAAAATATCTTCACAAAGGGATATTTATGACTGGCTTTCAGGCAGATAACAGGAGGACAGAAAACAGTTTTTGTTTCTGTTAATTCTAAATTGCAGTCCACTCAAAATAATCCTTAGGTCAAAGTGGCATATGCTAGTGCAGAATATCCTGATCTACTTCATCTGTCTTCAGTTTTCACCGAATATAGTTAAGAACTCAGAACTTTTATTTTCTGCCCATTATGGAACAGAAGAAAACTGGCAGAGGTCACATTTCACAATTATCAGATGAATCTAAAAATGAATGCAAAGATAGACAGCAAACACCTTAGACTCTAATGATGAAATGTGGGAAATCTCAGACTGAATCTTCAGAGGAGAGTAACTTGATACAGTTCATAAATGGACAAGTGTTGAATGCAGGAATATACGAAGGTGACTAGAAGGAAATAGATGATGTGGAAATTTTTAAAATTCATTGGATTGGTTATGCTAATTGGTATCTACAAATCTAGAACTGAAAATATCTTGCAATTATGAAGCAAAGAAGATGGCCAGCCTCCCTTCAACAAAATTAAGAGCCCTCAAAGCTTCAAAAAATTCTTTAAGTAATGCATCTAATGATGCACATGCAAAAAAGCCCCGGAATGATAAGCTAGAACTTATCAGAAGTATTTTAAATCTCAAATCAGCATTTACAAGATGGATGGTTCCAGGTTCACATGACAGCTGATAAGTAGTCGCATTCAGACAGTGTTGCCCATTTCAGGTACATATACCTTCAAAACCTGGAAAATGTACATAAAAATCTGGGCAACATGGGACAGTGAAACATCCTAAGCTTGAAAGATGTAAATCTACACAGAGCATCAGAAAAGGAATAGGAGCAGAACCAAGATTAATACAAAAATTACAAGAATGGGCAAAAGAATTTAAAATTTCTGTCAGAAAGACAGCTTGTGACAAAATTTTTTAAGTGTAGAACTGGCTTAGTATTACCCAGCAAGAAATTTTCTTGATTTGGCAATATCAGGAAGAATAGGGTTGAACTTCTATGGGTTTTCACACATGGGAAGCAAGAAAAGTCAATTGCACATAATCTGGACTTCATACATATTTGATGATTCTTACTGTCCTAAGAAAAACTAGTTTTTCTTCTCAGCTCAACGCATTCTCAAGCATAAATGAATTTCAAAAACCCTGCAGGGGCACCTGGGTGGCTCAGTCGGCTGAGCAACCAGCTCTTGATTTCGGCTCAGGTCAAGAGATCAGGGTCCTGGGATCAAGCCCCGTTCTTAGCAGGGAATCTGCTTGAGGATTCTTTCTCTCCCTCTCCCCCCACTCACGCACTCTCCCTCTAAAAATAAATAAATCTTTAAAAAAAAAACCTTGCATAAATTAACATGAAGAGAGCCATATTATAAAATGAGACTACAGGAGAGGTAGATACACTCATTAAGAGGGTCAGAATCTATACTTGCAAAGGAATGACTTGAAAATGATGAACTATGATTGATAATAGTGCAGATAACTCTTTTCAGTGTATGGGAAAAGCTTCAATTACCAAGAACCTTCCTCATGCAACTAAGAAAAGAACTTGCAGGAACTAGGAAGAGAATTTTGTCTAACCCTTCAACCACAATGTTTTTTTGCACAGATTCTCAAAATGGGAAGACTAAAGGAAGATGTTCTTTGCGTGCATATAAAAACTAAAAACGTGTGCATATTCACTGTAGGGGTGGTATGCAATTAGATGCATGATATGTATTTGTTTTTCATGTCTCAAGATACATACAAAGAGACTATGTTTAAATTCTAATTAAAAGCTCTAATGAGTTGTTTTATATTATCCCTTTATTCTTCTATAAATTATATAATGAAAATTATATAAAATAATTTAAAATGTAAAAAAAAATGAAACAGTTCCTTTAAATCCAGATGGTGAATAGCAGTAGCTATTTTTCCTGGTATAAAGATAGTTAAGAGTCCTTAAAAGAAAATTGCTTTGTAGAAATGAATAGAAATTCCAAACACACGTTTGATACAAATTACCAAGTAAATCATTATTTATATCTTTAAAATAACCTGACTGAAAAATCAGATTTTTTGAGTCTTTTGAAGCAGGAAAAGATAAACTACCCAGGATTATATACTTAATTAGTGAACATGTCATAAATATATCTCAACTTTCAAAAGTTACTTTTGAAATGTAACGAAATGTTGTCAATAATCTCCAACTTCCTGTCACCTAAAACTATAGTTTACTTTCTATTTACCAGAATTGTGATTCCATTCAGATACATCCCCTGTTGAATTTGTACAGACAAAAAAAAATCTTGGTATGGTTCTAAATGTTCTCTTGAATAAATAAAGCAAGTGTGGGAGAGGAGTGTACAAAAATTATCTATTCCTTTTCTTTGCCTTCCTCTCCCCTACTAAAAAAGCCAATTCTGAATAGGAAAACACTGGACTAAAGAAGCAAGACTGGAATAGACAGCTTAACTGGTACGAATGGGTTGAAGTGGAGATGCTGAGATTTGTAGTTCTCCAACATTTAACTCCCTCAGAACTTTCCTATTAATCACAGCTCGTTACCACTACAAGGACCCTAAGCAAACTTTCAAAGAAGGCAGTCTTTGACAACTACCTTCTAAGCCTCCTCTCCCCTAACCAGCCTAGGCTCTGATGCCAACAGGTAGCAGCAACTCCAAGTTCCCTAAACTAAGTTGGTCCTATCCTCCAAAACTGCTCCTTTCCTTCACCCCCAAACACCCATTTCTAGAGGACTGCTCCCAACGATCTCATTATCAGATTACTGCAGGTAAATTCATACCAATACTAATGCCAAAATATCACTCCCTACATTACTTGCTAATTGCAAAAGAAAAAGCTTAGCGTGCAAAGATAGTCTGTCACCATTTTATTGGCGAGATCAAATTTAGGATTACTAATAGGATAACAGATAACCCTCCTTTATGTTCCTTCTGATGCTGTATAATGTTAGGTACACTGCATGACTTAAGTATTCTTGCCAAAAATATTCAGCCTGATCTACACAAGCCTTCAGATCTAACTTCAAGTTTACAGAAAATACAGGGGATAGAAGGTACAATTTAAACCTAATGAAGAGGAAACTTAGTAAAATACAGAATGTGGGTTATTCTACAAGACTACTGGTAGCCTGGTCTCTACAAAAGGTCAATGTCATCCCCCAAAAAAAGAGAGCGAGCGAGAGAGGGAACTACACTAAATTAGAAGAAACTAACAGAAGCAAATGTAATGCATGATTGGATACTGGTTCCAAAATAAGTGACTAAAAAGGACATTTTCGGGACAATGGGGAAAATGTGAATACATACTACATACCTATATTAGACTGTAGAGATTATTCTTAAGTATGATTACAGTATTGTAAAAGTATTATACAGAAAATTGGTCTTATTCTTATGACATCCATATAGACACATCGATAGGACTTAGATGTGAACTGTCGTATCTGCAATGTGCTCTGAAAATGTTCACCAAAAATCATGGAAGATAGGCAGATAAAGGAAATGTGGCAAAATGGCAACACTTTAAAAAACTAGGTGGTACATATAATGTCCAAAATGGGCTATTCTTCAACTTTTCAATACGTTCGGGGAAAAAAAAATAACATGAAAACTTCAGCAATAAAAAGTTGAAAAGCTAAAAGTAAACTCTTAAAAACAAAAATGTAAAAGGAGCAGCTGAATAGTATTTCTTAAATTTGTAGGTGAGCCTCCTTGCTTCTCCTGTCACCTTATTTGCACACACACAAAAAAATGAAATATAGAGAATTGAGCACGGAATGAGGAATCAAAAGACCTAAGTTTCTAGAAATGGTTCTATCACTTCCTAGCCATAACCTCATTAAAGACGTCTCCCTGAAGCTCTTTCCTCATCTTTTCAAACAGTTCCATAACACACACCAACGCAAAAGGGGTCTTGAGGTACAAATCAAGCATATCAATGACAGATACAAAGGCAAGATACAATTATAACGGTATTTGTACTGATGTTTTAAAACGTCAAGAGCATACAGCCCTAACAATTCTCTAAGCAAACCAGTGCCTTCAATGGCACAGCTAGTTTCCACTTCTTAGACAGCCTGAGTTGTCACTAATCCCCCAAGGCAGGACTTAGCACAAATGCTAAGAGGTGGCTTTTGTACTTTAAAAACTCTCCTCCTAGGTTTCCAATTTTATGTCTAATGGCACTAAAAGACGTCAAATTCTTAAGACCCAGTCCAAATCTGAAAACAATAAAGTTTAAGTTCACAGAATTTTAAAAAAACAAATCTTTGCAAACAAAGAAAACCCCTTGGACCAAGGTCTTCCCGTGCTTGCAGAAGCGGGTTCACTTTGACGTTTCTCCTCTCTAGCAGATTTCTCCTTAAAAGCCTTCAAACTTGAGCTAAGTTGGGAGGAACTCCCTCCATCTCTAGAGCAGGATAAAACCTCAGAGTGAGCTCATTCTTTCCGTCTCAGTAAGTAAAACCTGAAAGCTCGGTCAGTAAATTGTGTATCCAACTCCACGTTTCTCCTCAGGGCCCTTCTGTAGACAATAACGGGACTTCTAGGGCAGAGCAGGGAAGTCCCTTTGACAAGAATGAGGGTGTGAGCGTGGGATGACTCGTCACCTGGGCGGGGGGTGGGAGGGGGAGACAAGGGCCCTCGGGCCCGGGATGCCCGAAAGTTCTGAACCCCCTTCGGTCTCCGGCTACCATGAAGACACTCCGGGGAGCGCTGTTGTTTGGAAGCATGGGTCCCTGCCAAATATCGGCACAAAATGTACGGCGGACCGAAGGGAGTAGCAGAGAGAAAAGCCAAACCCAGGCTGGGGCAAACAGGCGCAAGGCCCTGGGAGGCAAGGTGGAGAAGGTGGAGAAGGTGGAGGAGGTGGAGGAGGTGGAGGAGGCGGAGGAGGTGGAGGAGGCGGAGGAGGTGGAGGAGGCGGAGGCGGCGGAGGAGGAGACGGAAGAAGAGGCGGCAGCGGCCTGCGCGGCTCCGGCCTGCCGCACCGAGCCGTCTGCCGCGTCGCGCCGGGATCCCTCCCCCGCCGGGGCCGGCGCAAAATGGCGGTCCGGCCGCCGCCGCGCAGCCGGTCCACTCCCCCGCGCCCTGGGCGCTCTCGGCAAAGCGCGCCGGCCTCGACACCCCCGGCCCAGCGCCCCCGGAGTGAGGCGGCGCAGGCCGCGCGGGAGGGCCTCTGCCTGCTGCAGCGCGGGGCGGGCGGGGGCGGGGGGCGCTTACCGTGAGCGGAGCGGATCGGCCTGACTGGGGCCCTGAGGAGGAGGAGAAAGAGGAGGAGGAAAAGGAGGAGCACGAAAAACTACACAGCGGCGACGGCGGCGGCTCCCATTGCGGAGCAGCAGCTGAGCCGTGGGAAGGGGGGGTGGTTTTCGTGGAGCCGGCGCGCTGCCTCATGGGTAGGCTCCGGGTCAGCCTCCGCGCGTCCGGGCTCCCTTTCTTCTCGCCGACGCGGGAGGCGGGCGCGGGCATGTGCGTCGCGTCACAGGCCTTCGAAGGCCGCGGCGCCCCGCCACGCGCAGGCTGCTGGCGAGGGCTAGGGCCCGGGCCTGGCGAGGCTGTGGGTGGCCACCTGCTTCCAGGCCCGTCCGGGGCAGCGATCCCGAAGTCGGGGCTGCACCTCAGCCGAAGGCGTGGGAACGTGAGTTCCGGGTCCTCCCTGTGTGTAACAGACAGTTCTCCGCAGGCTTGGAGAGTAAGAAGGTCTAGGAAGAGAGGCGCCATTACAAAGAAATACTGTGCCTGTGAGGGGCGAAGACATAAGCCAGAGGACAAGTAGAGTCGGTTTCTTTTAATAATTGGCTAATCTTCCCATATTTGTTTCAAACATTCGATGTTGCTTGTGTCTCCTTTAATTCCTAACTCTGACATATGGATCCCTGTAATAACTTTAAAGAAAAGTTAAAATAAATGCATTTACGAGAACACTTAGCAAGATACTGCTTGCATAAATAACTTGCTACACCTTATATTCTGATCTGTAAGGGAAGTTTCCTCTCCCAGTTGTCCTCACAAGATCAGTCTTGCTTCCTTAGATCCTTAACACACACACCAATCATTGCACAAACTCATCACTGAATTGAACTAATTCCTATTTGAATTAGTTTCTTCTTTCTCATCCAGACAGCCCCCAGCTTTTCTATGGTGTTTAGCATTACAGTCACTTCCTTATTGGTTTACCACCCCCAGGTCGATCTTACCAAAAGACCACTTAAATTATCCCTAGACCTGGAATGGCTACAAGTAACCATGACCTGCTCCGCCCCAACTGTGCCAGAGATGGTCTATCCAGCTTTCTCTTTCTTGCTGGCCCTGAAAGTAAGCTTTACAGGAAAAGAGAATAATCAAAATAACAAACTGGAAATCTAGAAGTTCAAAAATCTTGCCGTATTCTTAAGTCATTATAGTTAAGATATAGTTCTAATGGTTTGCAAAGCATGTTATGGTAATGAAAATGAACTGAAGATTTCACTCTGTGTTCTATAGTTTGGTCCCAGGTGTAGAGACAGAAACTTACGTTAGACGGTAGAGCTAATTTAAATCAAGGGGATAATTAATGCCAACCAAACTTACTAGAGACTGATGTACAAACCGAAATTCAAATTTATTCCTTTTTTTTTCTTTCTTTCATGAAAAGCATCTGCCTCGAAGACCAGAAAACTCGGGTTGACACATTTTCACTCAAAGGAAACATTTACATGAGAAGCCAAATTATAAAAGACTTCCAATGAGTATGAAATCAACACACATGAAGTAATTTAGATGACTTTTTTGATGACTCCATCCTTAAAACTCCTTCCATGGCTTGTAGAATATAACTCTCTTGGCTCTCTTGACTTCCTATCCACACTTTCCTATCATTTTTTAAGAGTTTCTCTTCCTCTGACTTGTCAATTTTCTGCCCCTTAACATTCTGTACCTACTTTTTAAGTATCCTCACAGTACTTATTCTCCTTAAGTGAGATCATGCTCCACACCCTTCCCTGACTGTAATGAATATAGGTGATTGCCCATTAGAATTACCCATACCTCCCTTTGAACCAGTTTTTGTTTCAGAAACCAATCAGAGTGAAGCCCAGGATTTTTGTTTGTGGGAAAAAGAGAAGTTCTTTCTCTGGATGATATGGCACTGGCATTAGAATGTGAATACTGGAAGAGCTACAACTTTTTTTTTTTGCTAAGGAGAGCCAACTGATAATAAAGCTAACAGGTGGAGGAGGAAGGGCTGGGTCAATCAATCATAAGGAAAGGAAGACAATCTCTGAGAGCATCATAAGCCTCCAAATGAAACCCATTCTAAACCCTGTGCTACCTCTAGACGTCTCTGTTATATGAGTGAATAAATTCCCTTTTCTGTTTAAGCTGAAGGGGTCCAGAATAAGCCTCTGTGACATAAAAATTATTTTTAGGCTGAAGGCATCTGAGTTTCTGAAATCTCTTATCTACCTAAAAGCAGAGCCTCCCAAAAGAGCTCAATTGTCATAAATGTTCTCCCAGGGAGCAACCACGGAAGATTGGCTCTTATCACCAGAGACAATGAGAATTGTCACCACACCTAAAGAGTCATTGTCACAAAACTATCATATCTCCCATCTATTCTCCAAAGGTCCCATTTATCTTTCCTAAATGTCATTGTTTTCCCATAAGTGCACTCTTTCCCCCACCCCCCCTTCCAAGAAGTCATTTGTTTTCATATAAGTGCCCTCTCCCCTCCCCTTCACCTATTAAAATGGTATATAAGCCCCAAATTCTAACCACTCCTTTGAGTCACATTTCTTGGTAAACTCCTTTACCTTGTATATGATTAAAATCTGTCTTTTCTCTTGCTAACCTGTCCTTTTGTCAGTTTAATTCACAAGCCCCCCAAAAGTAAATCTAAGAGGGTAGAGAAAAGTTCTCCTCCCTGACAAAACCAATTTAAGTTGGGTTTTCTGTTTATTTACAAGTGAAAGCATCCTAACTGTGGTGGAGACAATGATAAATACTCACCATCTTACTTTCCTCTTGCAGACCCAGGAAACCCACATTTCCTAGTTCCTTTACTTCTATATCAGGCCATATGACTGTATTTGGCCAGTGCAAGGTAGGCGGTGATTTCCCAATCTAAGCCTGACCCTTAAAACCTCCAGTGATTTATAGTTCCTTTCTGTTTTTCACATTTCAGTCAGTCGGATATGGAAAATTCTGAGGAGCCAGGGGATGGCAGTAACATCAGATGGAAGGACCACAGGTCTTAATAACTGCACAAGAGCACATCTACTACACTGATCTTCATTGTACTGATTAGAGCAAAACATAAACCTTTACTGAGTTATGACTGAGATTTGAGGGTTGTTTGTCACTAAATCATTAACCCTGATTAATAGAAATGGCCTACTGTAACAAAAAATCCAAAATATATATTAGTTTAGCATAGCAGTCAGGTGGGAATTAAGGAACCATGTAGTAGGCTAGATAACCAAAGATCCATATTAGGCAGTGGCTAAACTGTTGTCTACAATACCTTAGAAGGCAGATCAGTACAAGTACATATTTTCTAGCTCTAAGGGAAGAGTTCAGAAAATATTAATGGTAGATGTTGGTGGTTTTTTTATATGATTTGTAAAATACTACCAGAAAGAGATTAGCATGGAACAGAATTAACCAGTTTACCAAAAAAATGAAAGAAAATAGAGAGAATCCAGCATTTGGGCGGCCTTGCAGAGTTTGAAAACACAAGACTTCTAGATTGCAAAGAGAAAGAGCTATATTTTAAAAGGCTTTGAGCAAGGAAGCCTCAGTAGGATTTGAACAGAATGACTCAGCCTTTAGGAAAAAATCAGATTACACATGTTGTTTCAGATAGTATTGTTTCAGATAGCCTCAAAGAAGCAGCTACTATTTTTTCCCCAGCTTTATTGAGGTGTAACTGACAAAATTGTATAAAAGTATACATGATGATTTGATATACATATCCATTGTGAAATGAATACCACAAAGGTTAATTACCACATCCATCCCCTCAAATAGTTACAGTCACTTTGTATGTGTGTGGGAGACAGCTTAAAATCTACTCTCTTAGCAAATATCAAGTATACAATACAGTATTAGGCTATACATTAGATCCCCAGAACATATCTTATAATTGAAGCAGCAGCTATTAAATTGAGAAAGAGAATTGATTAAGTAGAGAAATAAGGCAGCTTTTAGAACCATGTCCCCCAGGCGGGGCGGGGGGCGGATATTGTTGGTGCTTCAACCATTACTTTTGGTTATCTATCCACCTTTTTTCGGTGCTCCCCTTTGCCGCAAGGTCCACTATGCCTTTACTTCCAATAGCCAGGATCTGCAGCTCTTTTTCAGGGGACTACCCTTAGGCTATTAGAGCCACTTTGCCTGCCTTCACAGAGACTGAAAGTACCTGGGAATTTATATGCCCATAAGACCAGCTCTTAACCAAGGACTGATAAATGCAGGAGTGTGGAAGCCCTAACTTCCTTGTCCTGGGTGAGAACAACTTTGAGGCATGACTTACACTCCAGAATTCCCCTGTAGGACCAGGCTGAAGCGACCTTCTGTAGGATTTTGTCTAATGTACCCCTGCTGATGTGCATGTTAAGCTATTCTGCCAGCTCCAAAGCCACCCTTCTTACCTCATCTTTTGGGATGCTGGGGGCCAGGATTCTACAGAGCCATTCTGGGCTTTGCCAGCTGTTCCCGGTTACGTTTCGCCAATAGAGGGCCCTAGAGGGAGCCTGCAAGGCTAAAGGAGGAAGAAGGGCCTTGCCCCTTCCTGTTTACTTTACTTTATGTTTCTGTCTTTATGAATCCAGCAACAGTGACAACGGGTTCCTGCAGCAAAGGCTGAATCTACTTTACAGTTTTCCCAACGCTTGCAGAACTAGTCTCCTTGTACCCCCACAGAGATATCAACACCTGCTACCATCACCCACTCCTCAGTAGTCTGGGTCCCAGCTCTATGGTACCTCTGCTCCAAGCACAGAGACTCTAGCGCCAGGTGAGCAGTGCCCCTTTCTCAGAGGTCTGAGTTTCAGCTCCATGGGGCCATTCCTCCAAGCTTCTAAGTGTCTGTTATGGACTGCATATATGTGCCCCCCCCCGAACCCACCCCCCACCCCTGCCCAATTCATGTGTTGAAGCCTTTACCCCATTGTGATGGTATCTGGAGACAGGGCCTTTCAGAAGTAACCTTGAGATCTCTTTCTCTCATTCATTCTCTCATTCTCGTTCTTTCTTCTTCTCTCTCTCTCTTTCTCTCTCCCTCTTCCTCCCCCTCTGTCCCTGCTCCCACCCCCCACCCCTCCCCCAGGATACAGCAAGAAGGCTCCTGTCTACAAGCCAAGAATCTCCCCAGACACTGAATCTGCCACAACTTGATCTTGGGACTTCCCAGCCTCCAGACTGTGGGAAAGAAATGTTTATTGTTTAAGCCACCCAGTCTATGGTATTTTTGTTATAGCAGCTCGAACTAAGACACTGTTAGTGATTCAAACCTCTTTGTTCCCTCAGCCCTAGAGGTGGTAGCTGCTTCCTGCAGTCTCCACCTCCATAATATTTAGTGTTATCTTTTTGCCATTAACAATTCTTTATTTTCAATTCTCCTTGTTAAAATAATTAGTATGCTCCCGTCTCCTAACTGGATCCTGAGGGATACACTTGGCTTCCTCTTCTTCCTTGTCTGGCTTTCCCCACTCTCACACAATTTTTTTAATAAGTCATTGTTCACAAATCCTCTTCTTAGGATCTGCTTCTGGGGAATTCAATCTAAAACAGTCTCAGAAAGAACTTTGGGTTCTTAATGGCATATTGAACTGACTGGAAACAAATGGATCAGAAGCCTACTACAATTTTGAGGAAGCTGTATTGTCAAAGTAACCATGCACCTAATCTAAAATCATTTTTAATTGTTAAAGTTGTAAAACCATCTCTGGTTGGCCCCAGCCTCTCCAAGTATGAAACCTCTATAATCTCCAGGAGAGTAAAGTCTCATTCAGATATGGCCATAGAAGATTATAAACAAGGAAAACTTTCCCAAGGGTAGACCCAGAGGAAATGGAGAAAGAGAGTAACGTGGTTAACTTGACGTGTTGACTTGACTGGGCTAAGGGATGTCCAGAGAGCTGGTGAAACATTATTTCTGTCTATGAGAGTGTTTCCAAAAGAGAGAAGCATTTTAATCAGTAGACTCAGTAAAGAAGATTGCCTTCACCAATGTGCGTGGGCATCATACAACCTGTTGAGGGCCTAAATGGAACAAAAAAGACAGAGGGAGAGTGAATTTACTCTCTCTGCTTGAGCTAGGATGTCCACCTTCTCCTACCCTCGGATATCAGCACTCTTGGTTCTTGGGCCTTTGGACTCAGATCAGGACTTACACCATCAGCTCCCCTCATCCTCAGCCTTCAGATTTGTACCGAATACACCACTGGCTTTTTGGTTCTCCAGCTAGGTATAGATACAGATACAGATATATAGAAATGAAGAGGGCGCCTGGGTGGCTCAGTCGGTTAAGTGTCTGCCTTCAGCTCAGGTCATGATCCCAGGGTCCTGGGATTGAGCCCCACATTGTGCTTCCCGCTCAGCAGGGAGTCTGCTTCTCCCTCTCCCTCTGCCACTCCCCCTGCTTGTGTGTGCTCTCTCTCTCTCTGCCAAATAAATAAATAATTTTTTTTAAAAAATGAAGATACATATCTATATCTATTTACCACCTATTGGTAGTTTCTCTGGAAAACCCTAATATAGAGAGTATCTCACCAAAAGAAGAATTAGAGGTTTAACACCTAACCAAGGAAACTTCTTCACCCCTGGTGTAAAGGGCCTTCAAAATGTCTTGTAGGCAGGATTTCGAATTGCTATGAAGCTGTAACTGCCATGTCTCACATTCTGCTACTTTCCTACCAAGAGTGTCTTTTGCAGCTATCCTTTCACTTCTACCATCCTATATTGGGTGTAAGTCTGGTGGGAGGAGTAGATTGTTTGCCTTTTTAGTTCATAGGTCACGAGACCAAGAAAAGTCACATCCAGATCTGATGAAGAAATCTGTGCCCCATCTGGGACTTTAAGCTAGATGCAATGACTTGATGGAACTTTGGGTTATCTCCCTTGGAAAGAGGTTAGTGTGAGGGAGGAAAAGATAAATGGATATTTGGGACTAGAAAGGTGGATTAAAGACAGAGATAGGGCGCCTGGGTGGCTCAGTCAGTTAAGCGGCTGCCTTCGGCTCAGGTCATGATCCCAGGGTCCTGGGATCGAGCCCCACATTGGGCTCCCTGCTCAGTGAAGAGCCTGCTTCTCCCTCTGCCACTCCCCCTGCTTGTGTTCCCTCTCTTGCTGTCTCTCTCTCTGTCAAATAAATCAATAAAAAATCTTTAAAAAAAAATAAAGATGGAGATAATCACTAACTTTCCTCCTCTGAACATTTCCCATCCCTTTTACGTTCAATTAGCAGCATGTAACTTGTTCAGGCCAGTGGAATGTCATCAGAAGCAATTTACGCCAATGCTACCGAAGTATGGTTCAGAGACCAGTATTGTTCCATGATTTATTTGTTTCTCATCCATAACAAGGTAAGTACAGCAAATGAAAATATTTAGAAACTTTTATAGAAATTAGACATTCTCACAGCATCTTTATTGTCTTTTACAAAAGTAATAGTCTGCAACAGATTGGAAAGTTTTTAAAAAGTGGTCCTTTGCTACAGATAGTTTGAGAAGATGTGTGCTAACAACACTTCTAGCCCAGCCTCTAACACCTCTTTACATTCTTCCCAGAACTTTTTGTTCTTCAGTTGGTCATGTGCAGAGATCTACCAGAGTCCTTGAAGCTCTAGGAAACAGTGGAGGTACTAGGTAGAAGTAACCTGGGGTTTCTGAATGATTAATGGAACAGAAACACCCCCCCCAACAAACACATACATATTCACTAGACTATAAGGTGAAAAATAAATTTAATATGTTAAGTCTCTGGGATTTGGGGATTATTTTTTTGAGTATCTAGTATTTTGTTATCCAAATACATTGTTACTGAATTTTTCTATGACATTGACTTTTATCTCTATTTTCATGATTCCTGAATTTATATCTTCAAAGCACACCCCTCTCCAAAGCCTCAGAGCCATATACCTCATCATATACTTGACAATCCCATTTGGACATCCCACAGGACCTAAGAACTCAACATTTCTAACACTTAATCTACTGTGCTCCCCTCTTTTTCTCTATTTTGTTTTGTTCAGCCATATCGGCATCCCTCCAACTGTCCAACCCTGAATCCTAGGAGTAACCCTCAGCTTCTCCTTCTCTAGTGTCCATCATAACCCATCAACCCTATACCAACTTCTGAAGGTTCTACCTTCTTCACAACTTTCCGACCCTTATTACCCTACTCTTGATTTCTAGTTTCTCTATGTCACTTGAGTGACAAAATCTTCTATTGTATACTCCTGCAATTAATTCCCTCCAACATCATAAAACACCCTTCCAAAAAGCAAATCTAAGTATGTAACATCTATGCTTTACAAATATATCCATTTTTTGCATTGTCCTTAAGACAAAACTCATGCTTCTTAACATGGTGTGCTAGATACTATGGATAAACTACTTCAATCTCCATTCCACTCTCCTTCTAATTGGAGATGATAGGAAGCTAATTAAAAGAAAAGACCAAAAAACAACTATATTCTCCATACAGCCTCTGATTTCTATTCCTTTAGCCCTTTTGCTAATATGGCAGTTCCCTGGATTTCATAGCTTTCTATCTGAAATACCTAAAGTGGTTTCTATTTCCTGCACCACCACCTGACCAATTGACATGACATGCAAGCCTTTCCATGATCAAGCCCCGATTTCTCTCACCATCCTAATCTCATAATGCTCTTTCCTGCTGCCACTTCATACATATTCATCCGCACACATTGTAGTTGAGCCATTGTAGATGAGCTGAACTACCTCCTGATCCTCGAAAGTACCATGTTTTCCTTGTTCATGGTACTCCTCTTCAATTTTCTAACTCCTATTGATTCTTTAAGATTCAACTTGAACTTTACCTACTCTGGGAAGCCTTCCCTGATATCTCTGCCCTCATCTGCCAGCTTGTAATAATAAATTTCTCATTCTTTCCTTTGCCACCTAGCATGTGAGCCCCTACCTATGTCTGAGACAGTCCCCATTCTTATGGGGCAGAGGCTTCCATCTCTATAGAAATTGAAGATGCCAGCTCCTTGCTTTCCCACTTCACCTGTAGTTAGGGAATGTGCACATGATCTAGGATCTGTCAGTCAGACATGACTACCCAAGATTATGAATCAGAAGTTAATAGCATGGTTTTCTTGAGAACTCTGACAATGTGTAGCAGGAGAGAAGGCACCTAAAACCAGTTTCTAGAGGCCGTAGTGCCAGTAGTTCTAGCAACAGAGGTGTGGGCAGCTTGAGCTGGAGTGTCTGCGCTACTGGCAAGAAAAATAATGTCTTCTCCAGCCTAGTTCTGTGGGATTTTAAAAGTTGTTCTTGGCTGCATGGACTCTGAGACTGATTTTTAAGGCTTCTAAGAGGCTATATACTAATGAATAGCTCCTTAATAGATTCCTTTTATGCTTAAATAAGCCAGAGTCTGTCTGTATGACTTAAAACCAAGAATTTTGATTTATATAATATCCTCCCTGCTCTCTCCTATTTCACTTCATATGTAAGTTGAATTATTGCTCAGCAAATATTTCCTCCTGTATACTCCGGATATACTTTCCTGCTCTGTTGGTGTTGGGCTTGATCATATGTTTTGCTTTGGCCAAGGAGATGTCAGCATTTATAATTCAAACAGGGGCTTAAAATACACTCATGTGCTTGAGCTTTCCCTCCTGTGCTCCAGTGATGAGACGAGCATGTCCCAGGTGGCTGGTGATTATTCAGCCTGGGCTGCATAGTGAGACACATGGACAGACCACATACCTCAAGTAGCCAATGGTCCAAAAATAGGGTACACAGAGAGCCTCCCTGAACCCTATCAGCATTGTTGAGCTCAGAACCTGAAGCCTGGAGTCTTAGCTAGCCATCCCACAGACTATAAGCAAGAGAATAAGTTTACTGTTTTAAGTCACTGCATTCTTTTTTTCTTTTTGATTTCTTATTTTTTTTAATTGAGGTATAACTGACATAACATTATATTAGTTTCTGGTATACAACATAATGATTCAATACTTGTATATATTGCAAAGTGATCACAATAACTGTAGTTAATATCTGTTATCATACATAGTCACAAAATATTTTTTCTTGTGACGAGAACTTTTAAAATTTACTCTCTTAGCAACTAATGATGTATTATTGTTAATTATAGTCACCATGCTATACATTATAACCGCATGACTTATTTATTTTATAACTGAAAGTTTGTACATTTTGACTCCTTTCACCCATTTAGCTCAACCCCCAATCTCTGCCTCTGGCCACCACCAATCTGTTCTCTATATCTATGAATTTGATTCTTTGCCTGTTTGTTTAGATTTCGCATATCAGTGAGATCGTGCAGTATTTGTCTTTCTCTGCGTGACTTATTTCACTCAGCATATTGACCTCACCATCCATGTTGTCAAAAAATGACAAGATTTCATTCTTTTTTATGATTGAATTACATTCATTACATTACATACATTTTTACATACATCTATTTTTTATTTTTTTAGATATCTCCATACTATTTTCCACGATGGCTGCACCAGTTTGCATTCCTACTAACAGTACACAAAGGTTCCCTTTTCTCTACATTTTCACCAACACTTGTTTTTTCTTATAATAGCCCTTCTAAAAGATGTGATGTGATATCTCATTGTGGTTTTGGTTGGCATTTCCCTAATGATTAGTGATGTTGAACATGTTTTCATATACACATTGGCCATCTGTATGTCTTCTTTGGAAAAATGTCTATTCAGATCCTCTGCCCATTTTTTAATCAGATTGGTTTTTTGCTATTGAATTGTATGAGTTCTTTATATATTTTGGATATTAACCCTTTATCAGATGTATGATTTGCAAATATTTTCTCCTATTCTAAGTGACTACATTCTTATGTAACATTGCATTTATAGCTAATACAGTATGTAATTAGTATTAATAACTATACTAGAAGTCTGCCTGTGTTGTAATTATTGTCTATTTCTCTCTACTAAACTGTAAACTGTAAGTGGAGACTGTGTCTTATTAGTCTTTACATTTTCGGTGATTATCACAAAACCTATACCAAGCCTCAGTGAATGTTTGATGAATTAATAGACAAGTAAATGAATGAATGACAAACACTCTAAAAAACTGCATTTTTTTTGTCTATTGTACCATTATAGGAAACTTACAGAACATTTCTTTATTTTTTTATTTTTTTAGATTTTATTTATTTATTTAACAGAGAGATAGAGAGAGAGCACAAGTAAGCAGAGTGGCAGGCAGAGGGAGAGGGAGAAGCAGGCCTCCCGCTGAGCAGGGAGCCGGATGTGGGGCTCAATCCCAGGACCCCAGGATCATGACCTGAGCTGAAGGCAGACGCTTAACGACTGAGCCACCCAGTCACGCTGAGGTTTTTCTTTATTCTTGATGAGTACACTTAACACTATAAACTTCTTTCCTCTTAGAATTGCTTTTACTGTATCCCACAAGTTTTTTATTTCCATTTTTATTTGTCTCAAGACTTTTTTATTTCTCTTTTGATTTCCTCTTTGGTTCATTAGTTGCTCAGGACTGTGTTGTTTAATTTTCATGTATTTGTGAATTTTCCAGATAGCCTCTTGTTCTAGTTTTATACCATTGTAGTCATAAAGGATACTTAGTATTATTTCAATCTTCTTAAATTTGTAAGTCTCCTTTTGTCACCTAACATATGATATATCCTGGAGAATGATTTGTGTGCACTTGAGAAAAATGTATATTCTGCTGCTATTGGATGGAATATTCTGTATATGTCTATTAGGTCCATTTGGTCTATAGTACTGTTCAAATCCACTGTTTCCTTATTGATTCTCTGTCTGATCTATCCATTGTTGAGAGTAGGGTATTGAAATCCTCAACTATTTTTTAATGCCTTTTTATTTTTTTTAATTTTTATTTAAATTCAATTTAGTTAACATATTGTGTATTATTAGTTTTAGGGGTAGAATTTAGTAATTCATCAGTTGCATATAACACCCAGTGCTCATTACATCAAGTGCCCTCCTTAATGCCCATCACCCAATTACCCCATCCCCCCACCCACCTCCCCTCCAGCAACCCTCAGTTTGTTTCCTGTAGTTAAGAGTCTTTTATGGTTTGTCTCCCTCTCTGTTTTTATCTTATTTTTCCATCTCTTCCTCTATGTTCATTTGTTTGTTTCTTAAATTCTACTATGAGTGAAATCATATGAAATTTGTCTTTCTCTGACTTATTTCACTCAGCATAATACCCTTAAGTTCCATCCACATCATTGCAAATGGCAAGATTTCATTCCTTTTGATGGCTGAGTAATATTCCATTTTATATATACATATATATGTATATATACATATATATATACACCACACTTTCTATATCCATTTACCTGTCCGTGTCCATTGACATGTGGGCTCTTTCCATGTTTTGGCTATTGTGGACATTGCTGCTATAAACATTGGGGTGCATGTGCCCCTTTGAATCACTATATTTGTATCCTTTGGATATACTTAGTAGTGCAATTGCTGGTTTTAGGGTAGTTCTTTTTTTTTTTTTAAAGATTTTATTTATTTATTTGACAGAGAGAGACACAGCGAGAGAGGGAACACAAGCAGGGGGTGTGGGAGAGGGAGGAGCAGGCTTCCCGCTGAGCAGGGAGCCCAATGCGGGGCTCGATCCCAGAACCCTGGGATCATGACCTGAGCGGAAGGCAGACGCTTAACGACTGAGCCACCCAGGCGCCCCAAGGTAGTTCTATTTTTAACTTTTTGAGGAACCTCCATACTGTTTTCAAGAGCGGCTGCACCAGCTTACATTCCCACCAACAGTCTAAGAGGGTTCCCTTTCTCCGCAGCCTCACCAACATCTATTGTTTCCTGCGTAGTTCATATTAGCCATTGTGTTAGCCTCATTCTGTTTTTGATTTGTATTTCCCTGATGATGAGTGATGAACATTTTTTCATGTGTCTGTTAGCCATTTGTATGTCTTCTTTGGAGAAATGTCTGTTCATGTCTTTTGCCCATTTTTTAACTGTTTTTTTTGGGGGGGGTTGATAAGTTCTTTATAGATTTTGAATACTAGCCCTTTATCTGATATGTCATTTGTGAATATCTTCTCCCATTCTGCAGGTTGTCTTTTAGTTTTGTTGATTGTTGTGTAAAAGCTTTTTATCCTGATGAAATCCCAATAGTTCATTTTTTGCTCTTGTTTCCCTTGCCTTTAGAGACGTGTCTAGCAAGAAGTTGCTGTGGACAAGGTCAAAGAGGTTGCTGCCTGTGTTGTCCTCTTGGATTTTGATGGATTCCTACCTCACATTTAGGTCTTTCATCTAATTTGAATTTATTTTTGTGTATGGTGTAAGGAAGTGGTCCAGTTTCATTCTTCTGCATGTGGCTGTCCAGTTTTTCCAACACCATTTGTTGAAGAGACTGTCTTTTTTCCATTGGGTATTCTTTCCTGCTTTGTCAAAGATTAGTTGACCATAGAGTTGAGGGTCCATTTCTGGGTTCTCTATTCTGTTCCAATGGTCCATATGTCTGTTTTTCCACCAGTACCATCCCGTCTTGATGATTACAATTTTTTAATACAGCTTGAAGTCTGGAATTGTGATGCCATCAGCTTTGGTTTTCTTTTTCAACATTACTTGGCTATTTGGGGTATTTTGCAGTTCCATACAAATTTTAGAATTGTTTGTTCCAGCTCTGTGAAAAATGCTGGTGGCATTTTGATAGGGATTGCATTGAATGTGTAGAATGTTTTGGGTAGTATAGATATTTTAAAAGTATTTGTTCTTTCAATCCATGAGCATGGAATGTTTTTCCATTTCTTTGTGTCTTCCTCAATTTTTTTCTATAGGTTTCAGAGTACAGATCTTTTACCTCTTTGGTTAGGTTTATTCCTAGGTGTCTTATGGGTTTTGGTACAATTGTGTATGGGATCAATTCCTTGATTTCTCTTTCTGCTGCTTCATTGTTAGTGTATAGAAATGCAACAGACTTCTGTACATTGATTTTATATCCTGCCACTTTGCTAAATTCCTGTATCAGTTCTAGCAATTTTTTGGTGGAGTCTTTCAGGTTTTCTACATAGAGCATCATATCATCTGTAAAGAGTGAAAGTTTGACTTCTTCTTTGCTGATTTGGATGCCTCTTTTTTTTGTTGTTGTCTAATTGCTGAGGCTAGGACTTCCAGTACTATGTTGAACAACAGTGGTGATAATGGACATCCCTGCCGTATTCCTGACCTTAGTGGGAAAGCTCTAAGTTTTTCCCCATTGAGAGTGATATTCACTGTGGGTCTTTTGTATATGGCTTTTATGATATTGAGGTATGTTCCCTCTATCCCTACATTGTGGAGGGTTTTTTTCAAGAAAAATGCTGTATTTTGTCAAATACTTTTCCATATCTATTGAGAGGATCATATGGTTCTTATCCTTTCTTTTATTAATATGGTGTATCACACTGATTGATTTGTGGATGCTAAATCAACCTTGCAGCCCAGGAATAAATCCCACTGGGTCGTGGTGAATAATCCTCTTAATGTACTGTTCGATCCTATTAGCTAGTATCTTGGTGAGAGTTTTTGCATCCATGTTCATCAGGGATATTGGTCTGTAATTCTCCTATTTAATGGGGTCTTTGTCTGGTTTTGGGATCAAGGTAATGCTGGCCTCATAGAATGAGTTTGGAAATTTCCCTTCCATTCCTATTTTTTGGAATAGTTTCAGAAGAATAGGTAGTAATTCTTCTTTAAATGTTTGGTAGAATTCCCCTGGGAAGCCATCAGGCCCAAGACTCTTGTTTGTTGGGAGATTTTTGATTACTGATTCAATTTCTTGGCTGGTTATGGGTCTAATCAGGTTTTCTGTTTCTTCCTCTTTCAGTTTTGGTAGTTTATATGTTTCCAGGAATTTATCCATTTCTTCCAGATTGCCTAATTTGCTGGCATATAATTTCTCATAATATTCTAATGATTTGTATTTCATTAACTCCCCACTCACAGCAATGGACAGATCATTTAAGCAGAAAACCAACAAGGAAACAAAGACTTTGAATGACACACTGGACCAGATGGACTTAACAGATATATACAGAGCATTTCATCCTAAAGCAGCAGAATACACATTCTTTTCCAGTGTACATGGAACATTCTCCAGAATAGATCACATACTCTATCAAAAATCAGGACTCAACCAGTACAAGAAGATTGAGATCATACCATGCATATTTTCAGACCATAATGCTATGAAACTTAAAGTCAACCACAAGAAAAAAATTTGGAAGGACCACAAATACATGGAGGTTAAAGAACATCCTACTGAGTGCCTGGGTGGCTCAGTTGTTAAATGTCTGCCTTCGGCTCAGGTCATGATCCCAGGGTCCTGGGATCGAGCCCCACATCGGGCTCCCTGCCCAGCGGGAAGCCTGCTTCTCCCTTTCCCACTCCCCCTGCTTGTGTTCCCTCTGTCGCTTTGTCTCTCTCTGTCAAATAAATTAAAAAAAACTTTAAAAAAAATCCTACTAAATAATGAATGGGTCAACCGGGAAATTAAAGAAGAATTTAAAAAAATAGATGGAAGCAAATGAAAATGAAAACTCAACAGTTCAAATCCTTTGGGATGCAACTAAGGCAGTCCTATGAGGGAAGTATATAGCAATACAAGCCTTCCTCAAGAAGCAGGAAAAGTCTCAAACACACAAACTAACCTTACACCTAAAGTAGCTGGAAAAAGAAGAGCAAATAAAGCCTAAATCCAGCAGGAGAAGAGAAATAATAAAGATTAGAGCAGAAATCAATGCTATAGAAATAAAAAAAAACCCCAGTAGAACAGATCAATGAAACTAGGATCTGGTTCTTTGAAACAATTAACAAGAATGATAAACCCTTAGCCAGACTTATCAAAAAGAAAAGAGAAAGGACCCAAATAAATAAAATCATGAATGAAAGAGGAGAGATCACAACCAATGCCGACGAAACTCAACTATTATATTGCTGTTGATTTGCATCCAGTTCTGTTAGTATTTGCTTTATATATTTAGGTGGTCTGATATTTGGTGCAAAAATATTTGTATAATTATTATTTTAATTATATCTTTACAATGCTTTGTTTCAAAGAAGAAAATATATAAAAGATACAAACAATATGGAAAATCAAATAAATTAAAAATAAGAAAGTCAAAAGGGAAGAAAGGTTAGGAAAGTTTCATATCATCCTAATACAGAAAGCAAACCAATTTCTTAGGAGAGCAAAACTATGCTTGAATTCAAACCAGAGAATAATTTGTCCATTGGGTCATTATAGGCAAGATTCTATGTATGGTATGCCTTAATCTGGGACTAGATTTCAGTGTAGCCAGAGAAATGGATGAATTACAAATCCTGTAAGTAGTCCTCCTTAGTGTTTCTTTCATCTAAGCTTTAAAAAAAATAGTGAACAGCTCTGAATTTGAAATTAACCCACCTGAGAAATACCTAGAATACAGCTATTCATTGTCACTAATTAAGTACAGAGCCTTATGTTTTAATAATCAGTAGAGCTGGGGGGTAGCTTTGACATTTTCTGGTGAATATTAAAACATGCAAAAAGCTGCCTGTATAAAAGTCAGTCCACCTGGTACTTGGAGTTGTGCCAAAAAAATAAAGTACTAGGAATAAGGATGAAATTGTCTTGAGAAAGTAATTTGTGTCCCCTCTAAATTACAGAGAAATGAGTAACTGATATTATAGAGTTCCATACCATAAAGCATGGCAGCAATAATTTTGGTCTGGAAAATACTAAATACCACCACCACACTTAGCCATTAAAATTTGTTATACTAAAATATCCACAGAGTATCAATATGTAAGTACTATTAATTTGTTATTATGGAATAGCCCACCTGGAACTTGTCTGCTTTTTAAATATAATATTGGTCCAAGATGGCTAAAGTTGCAATTTATCAAGTATGAAAGCGGCAGTTTAAATATCTGGTAAGCAGCACATAAGTGAAGCTTCTTATTTTCATTGCACAAAGGAAGCAGTTTGTTTACTTTTTAAAGATTTTATTTATTTACTTGTGGGGGGCAAAAGGAGATGGGGAGGGAGAGAATTTCAAGCAGACGCTGGGCTGAGTCAGAGCCTGACACAGGGCTCAATCTCAAGACCCTGAGATCACAACCCGAGCCAAAACCAAGAGTCAGGTGCTCAACCGACTGAGCCACCCAGGCACCCCTGGAAGCAGTATTTTTAAGAAGGCTCTACACCCAGCATGGAACTTGAACTCAAGACCTAAGCTGAGATCAAGAGTCAGACACTGAACCGACTGAACCATCAGGCACCCCAAGGAAGCAGTATTTTTAAATTGGAATAGCCCATGTTATAAATATTTAAGAGCTATCGTAAGATGGCCAAGTCATTTGAAGTGAGATTCTTCATAATTTTTAGAATATCCTTTGTCATTATTTCTTCAAGCATTGCCTCTGTTCCATTCTCTCCTTCCTCTCCTTTTGGAACTCTAATTAAATGAATATCATATCTCCTTTCCATGTCTCCTAACTTTTCTTCTATATTTCCTATCTTTTTTGTCTATCTGTGCTGCATTCTGGATAATTTCTTCTAAAATATTTTCTAATTTGCTCTTACATTTATCTGCTCATTTTTAAATTTTATATATTGCATTAACTTATGTACAGTAGCACTAGTTCTTTTAAAAATCTTATAAGTAACCTTTTAGACATTCTCAATTTGTTTTTTATTTAAGTATAGTAAGTCAGAGAGGAGGAGTGGGGAGGGGCAAGGGAGAAAGACTCTTAAGCAGGCTGCACATCCAGTGCAGATGCCAACGTGGGGCTTGATCTCACAACCCTGAGCTGAAATCAAGAGCTGGATGCTTAACGGACTGAGCCACCCAGGCACCCCCAGTAAGTCATGTTTTAAAAATAATCTCTGTCTAATAATTCCGATATATGCTATATTTTATTTCTGTAATTTTTCTCATGGGATGCTTTCCTTGTGTGTGTGTGTGTGTGCACGCACGTGCGCGCCTGTGTGTTTGTGTTTTACTGTGCACTGCTTATATGTCCCTAAAATATTATGCAAAAGGATTCTCTGAGGTCTAGAATAAATGTACCTTCTCTCAGAAAGGATTTTCTTCTATCATTCAGGACCAAATTATCCAAATTCATGGCTTCCTGTTTCCGGGACCATTCAAATCCAGGTCTGTACTCCTTGGGAAGAGCAAGCCCACAGCCACAACCTATCAGGGAGGAGTTTTTCTCCTTTTCTTCTTATATCTGTTTTTCTCAGTGTCAAGGCAACATTCCCTTCGGTCCTCTGGGTGTATGGGTAGGTACATTTCAGGTTTTCTTTTGCTCTGAAGGTTGACACCACTTTAGTGGAGAAGGGGTGGTCTACTACGCTCCCCGCCTTGAGCAGGACTTGGGTTTCAATTTATGATTTCTCCATGTGCAAGATTGCTAAAACCAATCTCCAAACCTGCCCAGATCAACAAGTTCCCTCAGAGTAAAAGCAGCTTCAGTGTAGCAGTGCTCTGCTTATCGCTCCAGAATCTAGTGTTTTCTTAGATTTTTGTCATAATTTTGGCTTTACAACACTTTAAAAAAAAACTTAATTTTTCCAATATCTTTAGGTTCCTTTGTCAGGAAGATTGAGTCTAAAAATAGAATATATAACTACAAAGAAGAGAGATTTTCTTTTCTTCCAATGTCTGTGTCTGGTTTTGGTGTTAGAGTAATGCTGGCTTCCCAGAGTTGGGAAGTGATTATCCCTCCTCTTCAATTTTTTGGAGTGGTATTATTTTCTTTGTTAAATGTTTGGTAGAATCCCCCAGGAAAGCCATCTGGGCCTGGATTTTTCTTTGTAGGAAAGTTTTTAATTACAAATTCAATTTATTTAATAGACATACATATATTTAGGTCATCTATTTCTTCTTGGATGAGCTTTGGCAGTCTGTCTTTCAGGTAATCCATCCATGTCATCTAAATTGTCAGAATTATTGACATAAAGTTGCTCACAATATTCTTTTTAACCTTTCAACATCTGAAGAATATATGTGTCTCCTGTCTCATTCTAAATATTGTTAATTTGTGTCTTCTCTCTCTTTTTCTTCTTCTAATCAATCTGGCTAGAAATTTATTAATTCTTTTTTCATTTTCCCAAAGGACCAACTTTTCGTGGATTTCTTCTATTGTTTTTCTGTTTTCTGTTTTATTGCTTTCTACTCTGATCTATTGTATTTCCTTTCCTCTGCTTATTTTGGGCTTGACTTTCACTTCTTTTTCCAGTTCCTTATGGTGAAAGCTGAGGTCACTGAATTGAGACCTTTCTTACTGTGTAACATAGGCATTTAGTGCTATAAATATATAAATTTCTAAGTATAGATGTAGCTGTATCTAACAAATTTGATTTGTTGTGTTTTCATTTTCATTCATTTCATTTCAGCAAAATACTTTGCTTCAATCCAAATCTCTCTTGATATCTTATTTGACACATAGGTTATCTAGAAACGTGATATTTACAAATATTTGAAGGCTTCCTAGATATTTTGTGTTACTGATTTATAATTTTTTGTTTTTTTTTTTTACATTAATAGACTTTATTTTTGCAACAATTCTAGGTTTTCAGAAAAATTGGGCAGGAAGTACAAAATTCCCATTTACCCATTCTCCTTCCTGCCCCACCCCACCCCAATTTCCCACATTATTAACATCTTGCATTAAATGGGTACATTTGTGGCAGCTGTCTAGAGTTTACATTAGGGTTCATTCTGCATTGTACTGTTCTACGAGTTTTGACAAATGCATAATGTTAGGTATCCACCATTGCAGTATCATACAGAATAGCTTCATTATCCTAAAAATCCCCTGTGCTCCACCTACCTATGTCTCCCTCCCCCCAAATCATTAGCTATGACTGATCTTGTTATTGTCTCTATAGATTTTCCTTTTCCAGAATGTCATATATTTGGAATCATAGAGTATGTAGCCTTTTCAGACTGGCCTGTTTTGCGTAGCAATATGCATGTGAGGTTTGTCCATGACTTTTAATGGCTTGATAGCTCATTTCTTTTTATTGCTGAATAATATTCCATTGTCCTGATAAACCACAGTTTTTTTATTCATTCACCTATTTAAGGACATTTGGTTGCTTCTAGTTTTTGGCAACTATGATTAAAGTTGCTATTAACATTTATGTTCCAGCTTTTGTGTGGACACATTTTGAAATCATTTGGATAAACATCTAGGACACTAAGAGTTTGATTCCCTTGTCCAAGATCATATAGTTAAGGAATAACACAGCTAGAATTTGAACTCAAATAAACTGATCCAGAGTCTGTACCTTTAACCGCTACCTTAAACTGCCTTTCAACATGTGATACAAGTCAGACAAACATAGTAAGGGAAGATTCATGGATGATGGGGTTTGAATCCAGTCTTTTTTTTTAAGATTTTATTTATTTATTTGAGAGAGAGAGAACACGAGCAGGAAGGAGGGGAAGAGGGAAAGGGAGAGGGAGAAGCAGACTCCCCACTAAGCAGGGAGCCTGATGGAGCTCGAGCCCAGGACCCCGAGATCATGACCTGAGCTGAAGGCAGATGTTTAACCAACTGAGACACCCAGGTGCCCCTGAATCCAATCTTAAAAGAGGACTAAGAGTTGGATAAATAGAAGTAGGAAGAAACTTTCAATCAAGGGTATGGTGAAATGCTGCTTGGAAAAGTATAGTGTGGGAAAGTGATGATGGTTGCACAATAATGTGAATTGCTTAATGCCACTAAATTGTAAACTTAAAAATAAAATGGTAAATTTTATGTTATGTGTATTTTATTGCAATTTTTAAAAAGGTATAGTGTACATGTTGATTTATGGGTGTGGTAGTAAATTAATCTGACAGAAGTTAAAGTTTTATTGAAGGAATAAAAGGCAATGAAGTTGAATATGTTAATTTAGAACAAGATCAGCATGAACTTTTAGTGATAGTATAAGGTTTGGGGGAATCATTAAAAATTTTGGAAGATGAAGTAGACATGAAATCTGCAACTTTCAAGTTTTAAGCTATGCTTTATGAGAAATTTATTGAAATGGAGCAAGAAAACCAACTCAACTCAGTCTAGGTGTGTTCACATGTATATTATCTCATTCCCTCCAACAGCACCATATTTATAAGGTGGGTATTACTGCTTCCATTCTAAGTCAAGGAAGCTAAGGTTTATTCATGCTCACAATACTAGTACAGAGTAAAAACACAGTAATTTGAAACCAGATCTCTTAACTTCAAATCTAGTGGGTTCATAGAGAGCAGAAATAACATGGACTTAGGAATTACACAGACCTCTGTTTGAATCCTGGCTCTGTCTTATTAGCTATGTGACTTAAGGAAGATTATTTAGCTGATCTGAGCCTCAATTTTCTCATCTTTGAAAATGTGATAATAATATCGATCTCCTAAGGATTAAATTCTTCGTATATAGAGTGATTACTGAGTATGTAGCATCCAAAAAGTGCTCAATAATTGTTCATTCACTTTCTTCCTCCTTAATTTCTGATGTTCATCTGACATTTATTTGTAGCATATATGGGCATCATTAAATTATTTGTTGATTGTCTAATGATATTTAAAACTTATTTTTGAATTTAGGTTTTCTTGCATTGACAAATGATAAATTTTCACATATTAGTCTCTTTCTGGATAGTAGAAAAGCACATTTTACTAATTAAAGGCACAAAATTCTAAAGAAAAATTATGAACATGGTTTGGAAACTCATGTACATATTTATTTAACACCATTTCATATCTTTGAGAAGGCTTTTGGAAACTTATGTAGAAAGCTGAAAAGTCCTTGAATACCAAGTGGTTTAACAAGAATTTTTTAATGAGTTAAGTGTAAAGGAATCAAAAACATATGAATTCTATTTTCTGTAAATAACACATGGTTTTGAAAACTGAAAATGTACTTGGAAAAAATTATTCCTGTGCACTATTGAATTAAAGCTCTTGAAAAATAATGTCCCCCCCAAACTGAGGCCAGTTCCTTTTAGATTCTAGAGTACTCTCTGTCCACAATGAAAATATTGACCACAGCGTATCTTACATGTTTGATTTTGTTGACATAAAATTACTTTAGGATAGTGTCCAAAGTAGGAGGAGACTTTCTGGGTATTTCCACTTTCATGGTGGGTAGAATAAATCATTTTCTTTTTGGACAAAAGAGGAAGCAGTTGTTTTCATCAACATAAATTATTCACAGAGGAGCAATTCTAGGACCTCAGACACAAGAACAGTGGGATGACAGTGAATGGAGGAATGTGGTGAAATGTGACATCCCAATTTCCCAAGAAGAATAATTTATTTTGTTGGAAAGGAAGGAGAACTAATCAGCTAAATTTTCATTAAGATATTAAAACCTTTCACTGACAATGCCAAGTAATATAAGTGTCTTTAAATATTTTACTTATATTGTGCCTATAACTACCTCTCTCTTTTCTAAGAAGGAGATGGCTACCATATATAAGATCCAGAAGAGGCAATCACATTTTTAATATTACCATTCTTTTTGAAACCATCCAATTCCCAATTCCTTCTTTGGGTATTCAGAAGAGTTTCCACTCATTTGAAGTAGTTCATTGCCTTTTATAATTTGTGGTCCTCCTCTCCCCTAAGATGGCAAAACTGACTACATTTTGTTAATTGTAGAATGAAAAACATACAGATAAAGTTGCTTTAAAATAAAGCATATGTTTGTGCAGTATGGACAAATGGACATTGATTAAAAGAACCAGAAGCACTGGCAGAAGGATAGACATATAAATGGAATAGAATTGAGAGTCCAGAGATAAGCCCTCACATTTATAATCAACTGATGTTCAACCAGTGTGCCAAGACAATTCAAGTGGGGAAGGAACAGTCTTTCCAAAAAATTATGCTGGGAGAACTAGTTATCTTAATGCAAAAGAATGAAGTTGGTCTCTTACCTTATACCACATACAAAGTTTAACTCAAAATAGATCAAAGACCTAAATGGATCAAAGACCAACTCAAATTAATCAAAGCTAAACTAAAATTCTTAGCAGAAAACATAGGCATAAATCTGCATGACCTTAGATTTAACAATGGTTTCTTAAATGTGACACCGAAAGCACAAGCAACAAAAGAGAAAAAATAAAGTGGACTTCGTCAATATTAAAAACTTCTGCACTTAGGGTGCCTGGGTGGCTCAGTCGGTTGAGTGTCAGACTCTTGATTTCGGCTCAGGTTGTGATCTCCAGGTCGTGGGATCGAGCCTCCTGTTGGGCTCCACACTGAGCCTGCTCCCTCTGCTCCTCCCCCTGCTTGTGCTCTCTGTTTCTCTCTCTCTCAAATAAATAAATAAAATCTTTAAAAAAAAAAAAAACTTCTGTGCTTAAAAGGACATCATCAAGAAAGTGAAAAGACAACACACAGAATAAGAAAAAATATGCAAATCACATTTCTGAGGAGGTATTTCTAACTAAAATATTCAAAGAACTATTACACTCAATAATAAAAAGACAAATAACCCATCTTAAAAATTGGCAAAATATCTAAAAAGACATTTCTCCAAAGAAGATATACAAATAGCCAATAAGCACATGAAAAGGTGCTCAATATCAGGGAAATGCAAATCCAAACCACAGTGAGATACCACTCCAAAATACTAGGATGGTTATAATAAAAAAATAGAGATGATAGCAAGTATTAGCAAGGATGTGGATACATTGGAACCCTTATACACTACTGGTGGAAATGCAAAATGGTTTGCCTTCTTTGGAAAACAATCTGGTCATTCTTCAAAAGTTTAAACACAGAGTTACCATATGGCCATACGGCTCATTGATTCCACTACTGAAAACAAGAAAAATGAAAACATATATCCGCACAAATACTTGTCCATGAATGTTTAGCAGCATTATTATAACCAAAAAGTAGAAGCAACCCAATGGATAAATAAAATATGGTATATTGAACTATTATTTGTCAATAAAAAGAAATGAAGTTCTGAGGCATGCTACAAAATATTATGCTAAGCGAAAGAAGCAAGTCACAAAAGACCACATAATTTATTATTTCATTTATATGAAATGTCTAGAATAGGCAAACTCATAGAAACAGAAAGAACAGTGATTGCCTAGAAATGGGAGAGTTGAGGAAACTGAAAATATTCTAAAATTGACTGTGTTGATGGATGCACAACTTTATGACTATATTTAAAACTACTGAATTGTATACTTCAAGTGGGTGAATTGTGTGGTATATGAATTATATCTTAATAAGGCTGTTCCCCTCCCCTGCAAAAAAGAACCAGAAACAAATGATAAATTGAAATGTTGGGTGATTTTCACCTTAAAATATTTTTATATAATGTAGAACTGAACTACTATATGTGTTGAATTTCAGGTTAAAGAGGTGAGAGAAAATGGATGGATGGTCTCTAAAGGTCTGATTGTAATTGTCTTTTCTTTTTTCTTTTTTCTTTTTTTTTTTTTGTATTTCTTTTTGTATTTCCCAATGCACTGGTTAGAATATGAAACTAATTCCAACATTAGTTCCAACTGTTTTTTTGGTGTTGGAGATGCAGGGAACAGGACAAATTCCTTGCTGTCAGCTTACATTCTAGTAAGGGGAATAGAGAGGGGGTGGCAGGAGGGAATGGCCTCTTCAAGGAAGTAATATTTGAACAGAGATCTAGATAACATAAAAAATCTGGAGGAGCATTAGGTGGAGGATGCAGAAATAAAAGCCCTGAGTTGGGAGGAAGATTAGTATATCAGGGCAGTGGTTCTACAACTTAAGCATGCCCTGGAATCAACTGGGAAATCTTATTAAAACAGATTGCTGGCTCCACACACAGACTGTCTTATTCAGTAAGCCTGGGAAAGGGCCCAAGAATTTGCATATCTAGCAAGTTCCCTAGTGATGATGATGATGCTGTCCTGTGGACCACACTTTAAGAACCACTGTTAGGGGAACAGCAAAGAAACTAATGTGGCTGGAGAAATTTGAGTAATTGGGAGAATGGTAGGCAATAGTGTGCCAAATTCAGCTTATACTAGCTCACAAAAGCCAAAATTGTGCATCTCTTTCCAACCTTATATTAAGTGATGTTCCATTATTAGCTTGATAGCCATGGGTGGAAGTATTTATACCTCAGAAACTGGCAAGTGCAACATATTAAGGATACATTATGTGTGATAGCATTGAGGTCAAAAACGTAGGCAGGTGTCAGAACTTGAAAGGTTTTGTACTCCATGACAAGGATTTTGGATTTAAGTATAAGGGCAAAGGGAAGCCTTTAAAGAGTTGTGACCAAAGGAGAGATGTGATCTGATTTGTTTTTTTAAATGGAATATCCTGGCTGCTGATAGGTGTATAGACTAGAGGGGCTATGGTTGTACCCTCCAAATTCAATCTGTTCTTTACTGTAATTAGCTGCTTAACTAAAGGCTACGTTTCTCAGCCTTCCTTGCAGCTCCAGGTGGGTATGTGCTTAAGTATATGCCAATAGAATGTGAGTAAAATGATGTGTGACATTTTTGAACCACTGGATAAAGAAGAAATCGTTACTAAATGTCCACCCTTTTCCCTTTCTGGAAGCCACAACCCAAACATAGCAGTGACCCAGTTTGGACTATGCCAATGATGATAATACCCAAAGAGATGGAGAAGAAGCAATGACTTAGAAGTAACCCTGATCTCTGAATCACTGCAAGAACAAAGGTCCCCATCAACCTGTGAGAGACCAAAAAAAAAAGTTTTTCTTGGGCGCTGGGGTGGCTCGGTCATTAAGCGTCTGCCTTTAGCTCAGGTCATGATCCCAGGGTCCTGGGATCGAGCCCCACATCAGGCTCCCTGCACAGCAGGAAGCCTGCTTCTCCCTCTCCCACTTCCCCTGCTTGTGTTCCCTCTCTTGCTGTGTCTCTCTGTCAAATAAATAAAATCTTAAAAAAAAAAAAAACTTTTTCTTTAAGCAATAAGCCATAGCATTTTTGGGTCTCTGTTACAGTCCTCTCATCTTAGCCTAACAGTAGAAGTTAGAGTAGAAGCAGGGGGAAAACTTGGGAGACTACTATTTTGTTTTTAGAGATTTTATTTATTTATTTTAGGGGAGGGGAGCACCAGCAGTGGGAAGGGCAGAGGGAGAAGAGGGACAAGCAGACTCCTCACTGAGCAGAGAGCCCGACACAGGGCTGGATCCCAGGACCCTGAGATCATGACCTGAGACGAAGGCAGACGTTCAACCTCAACCAACTGAGCCACCCAGGCGCCCCAGGAGACTACTGTAATAGCCAGTTAAGAGATGACGATGGCTTGAAGTAGGGTATGTGCCAGTTGGGCCTATTTGCTCTCAGACTCACTCCTCTCTCTTCTGTTCTTCTGCTGCCTGGTCCCTGAAGAATGAATCCCTGGGAGCTGACTTCTGGCTGGCTTTCGGCACTCTCTGGAGATGGAAGGGCAGGAATGGGGGAAGACAGGTCATTTCTCTCTCTCTCTCTCTCAATCTCTACCTCAGGCAGCAACTCTGGCAGGGATGGAATGGCTCTGGCTTCTGCCAAATGGTATCGCCATGGATCCAGCTTCTTCTGGGGGATCGTGACCCTTCCTCCTCTGTCCTCCCAGCCTGGACATGGCAGCCTCTTCCAGGGTTGTCTCACCAACTCTTTTGGTTTCTCACTTCTCACGTCACTGGTATAACCTGCATTAAATCCTCTCTGTTTTTAATGGTTTCTCTTCTCCTGGGTGAGCCTGGACGGATACAGGGACAGGTGGTATGTGACTGAGAAGTGTTGGAATCAGGGCATATTTCTAAGTAAAAATGACAGGATTGGTGAAAGATTGGATATGGGGTATGAAGGAAGGGTTTAAAGATCAAAACAAAACATTTCCCTGCAACCTCCCCCCCAAACTGCTTCTCAGTCTTCCCACTCTCAGAAAACTAACACGATCATTTACTCAGTCTCAAAACAAAAGTCTCAGCCTCATCCTTTATTTACTGGATTCTTCATCTAGTCCTTCATAAAGTTTTTCTCCAGCTTTTGTGGAGTGTGGGGACTTGTCTGGAGTTGTAAGTATCCATATACATTTTATCATACCTGATCAAAAACCTTATACTGGAAATAGAGCCTAATGTAGACATTATTGCTAATTTCAAAAATTCCAGTGAACTTCACAAAGACTAGCCTTTGAGAAATAAACCAGAAACTATATCTGGATTAGACAGCCTGGCCCCTGGACAATGGCCAGAACAGCCTCGGGGAGTGTAAGGATGTGCAGCAGCCAGGGTTTTACTGTGTCTGTTGGGAGACCAGAGCAGGTTTAGATAGGCTGAAACACGGGAGCTAAAGCACGCTTGGAAGATGTTAGGCAAGTGGAAAGTAGTCACTGGTTATAAGGGCTGGGGCTCAGAAAACATCTCGATTTTCTCTTGATTTGAGACTACTGAGGATAAACACAATCTCTGGGATGGAGAAAGACTTCTCTATTTATTAGCTGTGTAATTAGGACAATGTTGGTAACCTCTCTAAGCTTCAGTTTGCTAATGTGTCAAAAACAGGAAAAGCATTACCTACCCTGCAAGATTGTTGTATTAAATCATGTGGTAGGCCTTAGAACATGGCACATAGCAGCCCTTCTTATTCATTTTTATTCTCATCCCTTTCATTTCTCCCACGCAGGTAGCATTGTAGAGTAGATTAACTATAACTATCTGTAACTTAGTATACTCTAAGTTAATGACTATTGGTCTGCTACATATATGGTCCCCAGATCAAATGTATGCCATGGTTTGATTCATAATTAAGATAAAATAAAATGTTTCATTGCCAAATTCATTGCCAGCTTGTTTTCAGAGAGACCATCTGTGGGTAATGGAGTAGGGTGCAAAAGTTTTGGGAAGAAAGGTAAGCATTATTATTATCTGTTACATGCAAGACTAGCAGTTGCAAAGTAAGGACCATGGTCTCATAAGAAACTCCTCCCTCATGAACACCCATTGTTTTATTTCTCTGGACCTACCGGACTGTACAAAAAAGTGGCAATGTGTGCTATGGACAACTCACATTTACTGGCATCATAAGTTTTATTAAGAAACTTCATAAATTTAACTTTAAAATATTCCTTATACAAAGACTTTAATTCTCCAAATTAGGAAGACATTCTAGACAAAGACCAATTGAAAAAGATAACTCAAAATGATGAGGACAGGGTGCTTTTGTTTTATTTATTCTATGTTCTGACATTTAAAAAATTTATAGTAATAAGAAATCATTAATTTTTCTTCCACAAAGCAATTAATTTCTCAAACATGTTGCTTGTATGATTACTGGATTCTCTCAAGAGCTGGCCAGTTCTTTCTGTTTATAGCTAAAATGAAATGAAAATAGTAAAATGAGTTACTTCCCTACGTAAGTGGGCATAATGGTTAATTTTTATGTAAACTGGCCAAGCCACAGTACTCAAATACTTGGTCAAACTCCAGTTTAGATATCACTTTGAAGAGATTTTTTTAGATAAGATAAACATTTAAGTCAGTGGACTTGGAGTAAGACAGACCACCCTCTGTAATATGGGTAGTTCTTACCCAACCAACTGAAGACCTTACGACAAAAAGACTGAGGCTCCCCTAGAAGAAGGGAATTCTGCCTCCAGAATGCTTTCTCAGACTGCTTTCAGACTCCAGCAGCAACATCTCTCCTTCTCTGGGTCTCCAGCTTGCTGTCCTGCCCTGCAGATTTCAGACTTTCCAGCCCCATGGTCATATGTGATAATTCCTTAAAATAATTCAATCTCTCTCTCTCTCTCAATCTCTTTCTCTTTGTCTTTCTCTCTCTCTACATATATATGTGTGTGTGTGTTTGTATGTTTGTATAGATAGCAATATGTATATATTACATTGTATTATGTTATATATATTATATATGTGTTCAGTTTCTCTGGAAAACCCTGACTAATAGAGTGGGAAACACTAAACCAAGAATCAAAGTAGCAAAAAGATAATATTTTTCCAGATACAGATAATGTTCACCAGATAAAAGATTTTTAAAACTTGTAATGATTCTTATTTTATTATTAATTTGCCTTTGATATTCCATATCAAAATAACACATTTTTTTTCCCCACAAGGACTATATCTCAAAAATTGGACTAATGTGAAAATCTTCTCATTTTCCTTTTACTCTTTCTAATGGCTTACTTGGGATATACTACCAAAGAAATCACTCATTTAGTATACAATTCACCCATGGATATAAGGTCAATTAATTTATGACAAAAGAGCCACACACAATGCGGAAAGTACAATCTCTTCAATAAATGGTGTTGGGAAAACTGAACAGCAGCATGCAAAAAATGAAGCTGGACTTATACCATACACAAAAATTAACTCAAAATGGATTAAAGATTTAAACATAAGACCTGAAACCATAAAATTACTAAAGGATAACATAGGCAGTAAGCTCTTTGACATTGGTCTTGGTGATGATTTTTTGGATTTGACACTAAAAGCAAAAGTGAACAAAAGCAAAACAAGTGGGACTACATAAAACTAAAAATCTTCTGCACAGCAAAGGAAACCACCAACAGAATGAAAAGGTAACCAGCAAATGAGAGAGGATATTTGTAAATATCTGATATCTGATAAGGGGTTAATATCTAAAATATTAAAGAATTCATACAACTCAATAGCCAAAAAATAAACAATCTGATTTAAAAATGGGCAGAAGATCTGAATAGACATTTTTCCAAAGACATACAGACGACCAACAGACACATGAAAAGATGCTCAACATAACTAATCATCAGGGAAATGCAAGTCAAAACCATAATATCTCACCTCACATCTGTTAGAATGGCTCTGATCAGGAAAAAAAAAAAAAAAAAAACAAGAAATAACAAGTGTTGGTGAGGATGTGAAGAAAAGGGAAACCTCATGTAATATAAATTGGGATAACCACCAAGGAAAACAATATAGAATTTCCTCAAAAAATTACAAAAAAAACTACCACATGATCCAGCAATTCCACTTCTGGATATGTATCCAAAGAAAACAGAAAAAAATAAAAAAACTAATTTGAAAAGATATTAGTTGGGCACCTGGGTGGCTCAGTTGGTTAAGCATCTGCCTTCAGCTCAGGTCATGATCCCGGGGTCTCAGGATCAAGTCCCATATCAGGCTCCCTGCTCAGCAGGGAGTCTGCTTCTCCCTCTGCCCTTCACCCCACTTGTGCTTACTCTCTCTCTCTCAAATAAATAAATTTTAAAAAAAGAAAAGATATTAGTTCATTGCAGCATTATTTATAATAGCCAAGACATGCAAACAATCTAAATGTCCATTAATGAATAAATAAAATTTCATATATATGAATATTATTCAGCTACTAAAAAAATCAAATCTTGCCATTTGCAATAACATGGATGGAACTTGAAAGCATTATGCTAAGTGAGATAAGTGAGACAGAAAAATATAAATACTGTATGATCTCACTTATATATGGAATCCAAAAACAAAACAAGGGGTGCTTGGGTGGCACAGTCAGTTAAATTTCTGACTCTTGGTTTTGGCATAGGTCATGATCTCAGGGTCTTAAGATTGAGCCTCGAGTTCAACTCCACACTCAACGTCGAATCTTATGACTCTCCCTCTTCTTCTCCCCTTCTCCCCCCACACTCTCTCTCTAAAATAAAATAAATAAATCTTTAAAAAAATATAAAAATAAAATAAAACAAACAAAAGACTGAGCTCATGGATATAGAGAATGGATTGGCGGTTGTCTGAGGCAGGGAGTAGGGGTGGGTAAAACGGGTAAAGGAGCTCAAAAAGATACAAATTTCCAGTTATAAAATGAATAAGTCATGGGAAAGTAATGTACAGCATGGTGATTATAGTTGATAATACTGTATTGCATATCTGGAAGTAACCAGGAGAGTGGATCTTGAAAGTTCTCATCACAAGAAAAAAATTTGTAATTATGTAGGGTGACAGATATTAACTGCATTTATCATGGTGATCATTTTGCAATACATACAAGTACAGAATCACTACAATATACAATGTACACCCAAAACTCATATAATGTTATGTCAATTTATGCCTTAATAAAAAATTTTTTCAAAACTTTAAGTATGTAATTCAATTGTTTTTAGCATATTCAGAGTTGTGCAGCCATCACCACAATCAATTTTAGAATATTTTCATTGCCCCAAAAGGAAATCTCATATCCTTTAGCAGTCATTCCCATCCTGCTTCCCAGTGCTCAGCCTTAGGTAAACATTAATCTACCTTCTGTCTCTACGGATTTGCCTATTCTGACATTCTATATGAAAGGAAGCACACTGTATGTGGTCACTTATGACTGGTTTCTTTCACTTAGCATAATGCTTTCAAGGTTCACCCACGGCATAGCAGGTACCAGTGCTTCATTTATTTTTATTCCCAAATGACATTCTATTGTGTGGTTATACCACATTTTATTTATCCATTCCACTAGTTGATAGACATTGGGCTGTTTCCACTTTTTGGATATTATCATTTGTCTTTCTCTTGATCTTAGTACCAAAATGTGAAATGACTAAAAGGTAAGAAGAAGAAAAATATTAAATTCTGGAAAAGTTCTCAATTAGGTGAATGATCAGTGAATAAATGAGTTCTCAGAGCACTGTATTCAGTATATGCATGATTCCTATTAACTAATCATTTCTAAAGCCATAACTATTAATTAAATATCCTTTAAAAAATTTTCTTATTAAAAGTATTTGTGCCTAAGTGTTTCTGTTTATGGGACAAGAAATTGAAATGACTGTCTTGGCAGTGTAACTCCAGTTGTATAAACCAAGGGATTAAGAGTACTTTTGAGAAGGAGTAACAATGTGTTCTCTGTGGCTTTGGAAATGATGGTAAATTTATATATAATGTATGGGCGATTTTATTATATATACCCTTATGAGAGTGTCAGTCAAAACAGCACTACTATCAGGAGATAGTTTCCAATTCACAATTTTTTCTTAATATTAGAATCCAAGTTGGTCTTCAATGTTTACCTTTCCCCATCAACTTAATTTTTAAAATCCATTTCCAAAAATGAAATGACTAATAATTCTGACTTTGAGCAACAACTATCCATGCCAACCTGGTACAGGAAAGCTTAAATCTAATCCTAACATCACTCTTCATATAATATAAGTGCCTTTGATGTTGCAAAATCTCAAGGTGGTACTCTTTAATTACCCTTAAACTAGCTGCTATGGCCAGTATTGCTTCACAGGATATAAAAAGAACAGTAGCTAAGCTTGCATAGAGGAGAGGTATGCCCTAGAAAGAACAATAACGTCAACTGGACTTAGTGTGGAATGCAAGGCTTAAAAATTCCATAGAGTAGAGAAGGAAAGCAGGAATTTACTTATAGGCATCTAAAAAGAGTTTGCCTTCTCACAAGATGTGCTCACATACTAAACTTTAGATTTTATTTGCCTATATGTATGTTTATATAATTTTAACTATTAATAACATGTGAGTAACAACTTGACTTGCATTTTTTTTTAAAGATTTATTCATTTACTTGAGAGGGGCAGAGTGGGGGAGGGGCAGAGGAAGAGAGAGAATCCCAAGCAGACTGCTGCTGAGCATGGAGGCCAAGTCAGGTCTCAATCCCATGACCCTGAGACTATGACCCAAGCTAAAGTCAAGAGTTGGGCGCCCAACTGACTGAGCCACCCAGGTGCCCCTTGACTTGCATTCTTTTTACACAAGTCCAGCTAGATCAAATTGTTAAATGGGCAGTGTTCATCTTGGTGTTCAGTGTTTATCTTGGATATTCCTTAATTTCTATTTCCTCTATTTCCTTTCTCAGTGTTCCTTCCTCTAGAAACAATTTCTTAAAAGTGATTTATACAAAGATGTCAATGATGACATATGATGACATCTGATGATATCATTTCCAAAGAAATATAGGCATTTGAAAAGAGCCCATAGCAACACAAAGGAATAAATTGTTACCAGTGGAATTTCACATATGCATGCATATCAGAGAGGTATATTTCATGGGCTTCCTGAATCCACACTTTCTTTTCCCACAGTAAAGCAGCCCTGCTATATACCCTAGATATAAAAAATGACTTGCAGAACTGTATAATGAGTGCATTTAGCTGAAGGAAGGGGAGTTCTTAAATCACAATCCCAATATCAGCCAAGAACAGCTATTTTCATTCATACCTGAAGATTGTTGGATTGTTGGGTGATAGAAAGACACTGATGGTTCTGATCATTGAATCAGAGGGCATGAAGATAACTGCATGCAACATAAAAAACTATCAATGACCCATTTCAGGCCTACTTCTCTGACTGATACTCCTTTGTTTTCTACTTTCTTATCATAATGCTCTTGATTGTAATTGTCAGTTGGGGCTCCTTGGTTCAAATAGCCACAATATTACCTGAAAGGGTTCTCTAACTTGGAGGTTTACAAAAACAATAAAACAACACAAAACAAAACAAAAGACAAGCAAAACAATAAAACATTTATTTGAGAATGACTTATCCTAAACTATGGAAGAAGAATTGATATAGATTTCCAGTTCAATAGTATTGGAGTAAAATTGGCCTTTCCTCCTTCTCCTCTAGGAAATCACCCAAAAGAAGAATGAGAAAGAGAAATGCAAGGTATGATACATATGAAACCTTTATGTTTTTGTTTTTGTTTGTGTGTTCTTTGTTTGGTTTTTTGTTTTTGTTTTTGGGTTTTTGGTGGGCAGCAGAGCAAGGTTTATTGAGCAATAGTGAAGCAATAGTACAAAGCTCCCAAAGAGGGAGGGGACCTGAGATGGTTGCCCGATACATGTGAAACCTTAAGCCACAGATAGATAGAAGAGCTGCCAAAAGCAGTGACAATCAAACAAGATGTTGGAGGAAGCTGAGGGGAGAACTGTGAATGCAAATCCCTCAGAGAGCTGGCAATACCCCAAGATGAGGAGCATGCCCAAGATAAAGAGCTAAAATCTTCAAGTATCCTAACAGGGACAGGGAGCATGGGGTGGCGACAGAAGCATCCATACACTAGTTTGATTCTGAGAAGAAGAGGTAATAGGACTGAACAAGGATATAACTGATTGACAAGCCATTTTTTTAAGCAACAGCTGTTGGTGAGGTAGAGGACTGAAAAGTCTCTGAATGATATGAGTCTTAAAGCTGCCTCTCTCTGTTGGCCAGGGAGAGGTAACAGTTAAATGGACTCTCACATTTAACTAAGGACTCTAGGGAGAATGCTGCTAGCCTTAGACATAGCTTTAGCATCTCCAATATATGATCCATTAGCAAGTAGCTGGTCAAGGAAGCCCAGTTGTCAATTTGAAAAATCAAAAATAAATCATCCAGGATCTATATAAAAATATCACAAGAAAAGAGGAGAAAAGGAATAAGAATACAAATGCAGATGAACACTGATCAAAGCAGTATTTCCATGAAACAGATGAAAATGTTGATCAAATGTTTTGTCATGGATTTAAACAATTAATGAAACAATTCATCAGTAAACAAGAGCATACATACAAGCAATGTATTTAAAAGCCTTGAAAAAGAAAGGAGAGAAAATCAGTGAAACCAAAAACTGGTTCTTTGAAAAGATCAATAAAAGTGTAAATCCCTAGCCAGTCTAACTAAGAAAAAAAGAGAGTTGATAAAAATTACTATCAGAAATGAGAGAGGGAACATTGCTACAGATCCCAAAGACATGAAGAAGGTAATAAAGGAAGACTAGAACAAGTCTATTCCCACAAATTTGCTAACCTAAATTAAATGGACCAATTTCTTGAAAGACACAATCTGCAAAAACTCACAAAAGAAGAATTAGATTGCCTCAATAGGCCTATATCTATTAAAGAAATTGAATCAATAATTAATAACCTTTCAAAACAGAAAGCATGAGGCCCAAATCAGTTCACTGGTGAATTCCACCAAATGTTTAAGTAAGATATCATACTAATTTTTGACAATCTCTTTCAGGGGATAAAAACAGAGGGAGGGTGCCTGGGTGGCTCAGACGGTTAAGTATCTGCCTTTGGCTTAGGTCATTATCCCAGCATCCTGGGATTGAGTCCCACATTGGGCTCTCTGGTCAGCCGGGAGTGTGCTTCTCCCTCTCCCACTCCCCCTGCTTGTGCATGCTCTCTTACTCTCTCTCTCTCTCTCTCTGTCAAATAAATAAATAAAATCTTAAAAAAAAAAACAGAAGTAATACTTCCTGACTCATTCTATGAGGCCAGCAGTACAAGACACAGACATCTCAAGAAAACTACAGAACAATATCTCTGATGAACATAGATGCAAAAATCCTCCACAAAATATTAGCAAATAAAATCCGGCATTGTATAAAAAGAATTATATACTATAACCAAGTAGGATTTTTTTCCAGGTATACAAGGTTGATTCAAATTTTGAAAGCCAATTAATGTGATACATCACATCAACAAGCTAAAAAAGAAAAAGCACATGATTATATCAATAGATGCAGAAAAAAGCATTTGACAAAACCCAGCACCTATTTGTGATAAAAACTCAGTAAAAGAGGAATAGAGGGGAACTTCCTCAACTTGGTAAAAAATGTTTATCAAAAAACCCACAGATAACATCATACTTAATGGTGAGAAATGAGAAGCTTTCCCACTAAGAGCTGGAACTAGGCAAGAAGTCCCCTCTTACCACTCCTTTTCAGTATTATACTGGAAGTCTTAGTTAATGCTGAAGACAAGAAAAGGAAATTAAGATCATACAGATTGGGAAGGAAGAAATAAAACTGTCTTTGTTTACAGGTGACTATAACTGTCTATGTAGAAAATCCGAAAGAATCAACAAAAACTCCTAGAACTAGTGAACAATTATAGCACAGTTGCAGGATACAACATTAATACAGAAAAGTCAATTGCTTTCCTATAGACCAGCAATGAATAAGTGGAATTTGAAATTAAAAACACAGTACCATTTACTTTAGCAACCTCCAAAATGAAATACTTAGGTATAAATCTAACAAAGTGTGTACAAGATCTATATAAGGAAAACTATAAAACTCTGATGAAAAAAAATCAAAGAAAAAGTAAGTAAATAGAGAAATAGTACCTGTTCAATACTGAGGAAAACTCAACGTTGTCAAGATGTCAGTTCTTCTCAACTTGACCTATAGATTCAATGCAATCTCAATCAAAATCCCACCAAGTTATTTTTTGGATATTGACAAATCGATCCTTAAGTTTATATGGAAAGACCAGACTCAGAATAGTCAACACAATATTGAAAGAGAAGAAGAAAGTGGAGGACTTTCAGTACTTACTATAAAGCTATTGGTGAAAGAATAGACCAAAAAAAAAAAAAAAAATCAATAGACAGCCCAGAAGTACACCCACATAAATATAGTCAACTGATTTTTGATAAAGGACCAAAGGTAATAAGTGGAGCAAAGACCATCTTTTCAACAAATGGTGCTAAGACAGCTGGACATCCATATGCAAAGCCATGAATCTAGACATAAAAACTAGCAAAAATGAACTCAAAATGGGTCATATATCTAGATGTAAAATGGAAAACTATGAGATGTATATACAAGTAGAAGAGAATATACGAGAAAACCTAGATGACCTTGGGTATGATGATGACTTTAGACACAACACCAAAGGCACAATATATGAAAGAAATAATTGATAAGCTGAACTTCATTAAAATTTAAAACTTCTGCTCCACAAAAGACAATGTCGAGAGAATGAGAAGACAAGCCACAGACTAAGAGAAAAATATTTCCAAAGACACATTTGAAAAAGAACTATTCAAAATATACAAAGGACTCCTAAAACTCAACAATGAGAAAACAAACAACCTGAATTTAAAATGTGCTAAAGACCTTAACAGGCACATCACCAAAAAAAGATATAAAGTCAGCAAATAAGCATATGAAAAGAGGCTCCACACCTTGTCAGCAGAGAATGCAAATTAAAATAACAATGAGATGCCACTGCATACCTATTAGAATGGCCAAAATCCTGACCACTGACAACACCAAATGATAGCAAGAAAGGAGAACAACAGGAAATCTCATTTATTGCTAGTAGGAATGCAAAATGGTACCCCTACTTTGGAAGACAGTTTGGCAGTTTCTTGCAAAACTCAACATACTCTTACCATATGATCCAGCAATCATATTCTTTGGTATTTACTCAAACAAGTTGAAAGCTTACATCCACACAAAAACCTGCACATGGATGTTTATAGCACCTTTATTTATAATTGCCCAAACTTGAAAGCAACCAAGATGTCTTCCAGTAGGTGAATGGTTAAATAAATTGTGGTACATCCAGACAATGGAATTTTATTCAGTGCTAAAAAAGAAATGTTCTATCAAGCCATGAAAAGACATGGAGGAAATATAAATGCATATTACTAAGTACAAGAAACCAATCTAAGAAGGCTACATAATATGATTCCAAGTATATGACATTCTAAAAAAGCCAAAACTGTGGAGACAGTAAAAAAGATCAGTGTTTGCCAAGGGTTTGGGCAGGAAGAAGATGAACAGGTGGAGCACAGAGGATTTTTAGGGCAGCGAAAACACCATGTATGACACTATAAGATAGATACATGTCATTATAGATTTGTCCAAACCCACAGAAAAGTGAAAACCCACACCAAAAGTGAACCCAAATGTAAACTGGTGATTATGATGTGTCAGTGTAGATGTATCAATTGTAACACATGTACCACTGGTGCAGAATGTTGATAATGGGGGAGGCTATGCATCTGTGGGGGCAGAGAGTTTATGGGAAAGCTCTGTACCTTCCTCTTAACTTTGCTGTGAACCTAAAACTGATCTAAAAAAGAAAAAAATCATTTAAAAAAAAAAGGATATTCTGACACATGCTGCAACATGGGTGAAATTTAAAGACATTATGCTAAGCAAAATAAGCCAGTCACCAAAAGAAAAATATTGTATAATTCCACTTATATAAGGTATTTAGAGTAGTCAAATTCATAGAGACAGAAAGTAGAATGATGGTTGCCAGGGCCTGGGGGTGGAGGTTAGGAATCAGGAGTTAGTATTTAATAGGTACATAGCTGGAAAAGACAAAAAAGTTCTGGGGTTGAATGGTGCTGATGTAGCACAACAACGCCTGTGCATGTAACGCCACAGAAACATTCACTTAAAAGTAAAGTGGTAAATTTTGCATTATATATATTTTATTTCTATATATATTTTTTAGTTAACAAGGAGCAAAAGGCAGGGGTATAAAGCTCAGGAAGATAAGAGACAACTAAAGGAGTGACACACAAACTGGCAGATCTCTTGGGGGAATAGTGGTTTAAAAAATAACAGAAATAGAGTAAAAACTGGAAGTAGCCCAGGGGAGACTAGATGCTGACAAGAGTGCAAAAAGGAACAGAGAGGTTAGGTATGATAAAAGCAAACAAAATAAATGAAAATAAATAGCATTTAAAATAATTAGAGGTAAAATGATATCTGGGGAAGACAGACAAGGGAGGTCTAACATACAGTTACCTGAAATCCCTATACAACGGATCAGAACAAATATCTGAAATATGATTAAAGAAAATGTTCATTTTGAAAGGGCATTTCAGGTCTTAGGAAAAACTGATACATAATGGTCAACACAGATATATCCTAATACAATTGCTGAATTTTGAATCTTTTGGGCAATCAGGCAAAAACAATGAGTCATCTATGAAGGATGAAAAGTAAAATAGGCTGACATCAGTCTTCTCTACAACAATACACAGTTCTAGAAAACTGGAGAAATGCCTCGAAAAGCCTTAAGGAAAGAAAGTGTGACCCAAGAAGTTTATATAATCCAAATTTTTATTCAAAGATAAAGGCAACAAATAATTTTTAACATTCATGAACTCTGTGGAAATACTGGAAAGAATATTTGCAATTCATATCACAAAGTGCCAATTTTTTGTCTATAAAGAATCTTATTTTTTAACTATAAATAAAACAGCCATATGCTAACAATTTTGAAAAGTTAGACAACATGAACAATGTATTGTATATGTTTCTTAAAAACATACATATACCAAAAGACATGTGACTGCAGAAGAAACTAAACCTTGGATAGTCCTGCAACTCTTAAATATATTGAAGCAGTCGTTAAAAATCTTCCCACATATATATATTATTATCTTAAATATATATTATTATCGGAAGTTAAAAAAAATCTTCCCACAAAGATAAGGTTAGGTAATACAGGTAGTTATAAGGATATATTTTTCTGATGGTCAGGAGAAAAGGTCAGGGCTAATACCTGTCAATATGTTATCAGAGAACACGTAAATAGAAACACAACTATAAGAATTGTTAAAATTTTTTAATTATTATTATTTTAAGATTTTATTTATTTATTTGAAAGAGAGAGAGTGAGTGAGAGACAGCACAAGTTGGGGAAGGGTCAGAGGGAGAGGGAGAAGCAGACTCCCCTGCTGAGCAGGGAGCCCGACACGGGGCTCGATCCCAGGACCGCAGGATCACGACCTGAGCCGAAGGCAGCTTTCCAAGCAACTGAGCCACCCAGGTGCCCCTTAAAAATTTTTTAAAATAAAATTAACAACAATACCTTGAATATGTGTATCAACAAAAACTGCTGTTATTCTCAAAGGCACAACTGGCAACTTACCAATTCACATGCTGCTGTGCCAGGGCTGTTCTTTGAGGCAGATTGTCCCTGTCAGACCAATCATAAACCACTACTCACTTATGCCCAGAAGGAAGAACACCTTCCTTCATTGCATAAAATGCAGGTGGCATTTATGGAAATAAATGAATTGCAACATAGAAAATAAGGAAATGCAGTGGAAAGGAGATATTTGTAAAGTTTGGGGGAGTTGAAAGTACTACTACACTTCTAGATTTTTTTTGGTTTCTGGGAAAGGGAAAGACATCCCACTTTCCCCCATTTCCAGTATATATTACATATATTTTCAAAGCTCAGTCCTCATCTTTACTTCCAATCGGGCTCAATTATCAGCCATCATTTTTAGGATACAGGATGAAGTTTAGTGGCTGAACTAGCTGCACAAAGAAAGGGAGTTCAAGCCTCTTTCTACAAGTGAGTATCTCTTCCTTTAGGAGCAGCATTACAGAAAGTAACCTCACTGAAGTACTTGAACAAACTTCAAAAGGAACTTCAACCACTCATCGGAATACAAGCCAGAAGCTCATTTGTCCGAATCAAATACCAGCCAACTAAATACATTCTCTCACATGGACAGCAACTCCAGATTCATTCTGGCCTAAAGTTAAGAGAATTAAATAAGAAAAAATAAATTTAAAAAACCTATAGGTAAACCAGTAACTGTGAAGATAAACGGGCAAAGAATGTGAAGAGTTCACATAAAAGGAAATATAAATGGATCTAAAACATATCTGAAAAATATTCAGTCTCATAATGAGAAAGGCAAATTAAAATTAAACTGACAAATCATGGGTAACCCATCAAACTGGAAAAGATTACAAAGCTTGGTAACACTCTGCATTAGTGAGAGTATGTTAGAGGCATTTTCATATATTACTGATAGGAACATAAATTAGTACAACCTCTGTGTAGGGTAAATTAGCAACATTTATCAAAATTATAAGCACACATACTCTTAGGGTCAGTAATTCTACCTCTAGGAATTTATGCTATCGATTTTTTCCATATGTACAAAATGACTTACGTACAATATAAGTCATTACAGTATCATTTGCAACAGCAAAAGACTGGAAACAACTTAAATGTACATCAAGTGGAGTTGGTCGAATAAATGATGATGCATCCATTCAATGGAATATTATGCTGCTGAAGAAAAATGAGTAAAATTTATTATCGATACAGAATTAGTTCCAAGATGTAAAGTGAAAAAAAAAAAAAAATTTCAAAGTATACAGAATGTTATCATTTATGTGAAAATTGTATGTACATTTGCTCATATATGCACTGAAGGATGTTTAAGATAATGGTAATATTAGTTGCCTTTGAGAAGGGGGAACTAGTTGACTGGACAGGAGTTTAAGAGAACTTATTGCATACTCTTGTACTTGGGGAATTTTGAAATGTGAACTCATTACAAAGAAAGAAAGAAGGGACAGAGGAAAGGAGAACCAACAAATGAATGAAGGAAAGAAGGGAGGAAATGTGTGATTCTGTTTATGTCTACCCTTCCTGGGGACTTTGTGAATCCTCTTAGCCAGGAGTGGTTAAAGGAAGTGTCTTTACTGACCCAGTGTTGGGTTATTAACCACCTTTCTTCTGAGTCATACTTTATTTATATTCCCATAATAGTCTGAGTCAGATGAGTATCTCCTTGCATCAGGGCTTTAAAAATTTCAAGTAATTCTCATACTTAGTCACATGCAAACACCAAAAATTTGTATTTTAAACATAAGTCTTTATAAAGCTCTAACTATGCCTGATTTTTAATTCCATTGAACTTAAAGAGGTTTCTTTCTATTTGTTGTAGACTCGGCCAAATTAGGAATACTTCCCTGCACTGGGACAAGCCATATTTTACTTCTTTTATAACAATGAGACAAACTCAGGATTTAAAAAACCAGAAACTGGTCAAAAGTGATTAACATACCCTTTTATTTTCTGTCAAATCCAATGTCCAAACAATAATTATATTTAGCCATACTCTTTCCAGTTGTTTGCTTAAAGGGGGAAAACTTTCATTGTCCAAGCACTCCTGAGCCCCGAGTTTACGTGGCTTGCCCATGACTGCAAGGGGACTACGGAGGGGGTTATCAGAAGCCTACAGGTAATCCCCACAGGATATTTCTAGGTTATTGCTCTAGCAAATTGGAGGGATATCCTGACCCTGTACACTTTTAAAAGTATAATCTTTCATGAGGTAGAGATTGTAGCCTTCTAATGAAATTTACTTAAAATCTCCTGATACCCTGTTAAGCCTCCACCAATGGCAAAGGCCCATTAGACCTGTCCATGCTAAAGCCTATTTGGTATTAAAACAAAAGGAAAGGTCTCTGCCTAAGTAGATTAGGGAGACAAAATCAAGCAAGCCAGATTTCTAAAAAAGGGGACTTTAAGCATGGAATTTGCATATATTATTCATTCTCCCTCCATGCAAACATGCAGCCATTGCTCAGTGAACTTTGGCCTACCATGCTTAAAAACAATGGTTATAACATTAGTATCCCCCTTTCCATGGCTGCTGCCAGAGGAATTTCATTGGGATTTTTGCATAACTCCCTCTCAACATTCTCCAGTATCCTTTCTCTAAAATGCCACTCCGAACTCTTTCAGTGGAATGGTTTCTTTGCCTCTGAGCAAGTTTCTGCTCTGTACAATCCATGTCCGCTACCCTGTTGGTACTTTCCCCCTCTTATCTTAGCTTCTGGCTAAAAGAGTAACTTACAGGTCAAATTTAATTTGATAAAGGATTAAACACTGTAAAGAAGTAACAGAATCCATGCTGTACCCTGTGTAACAATATTAAGTGCCCTCTATTCCACTTTGCTGCAGCCATGGAGGGTTTTGTGATTAAACAGTTTGAAGTGTGTTCATGTTCTACAATTGGAATGCCTGTTCTTTGAGTCATATTGTTTGCCACTTTGATTTAGTGCCTTTGTTCATCTATGTCCATGCCTGCAATTTACCTATGAAAAAGTGTAACATTATTGCCTGTTATGGGCCTCAAAAATTTATTCAGTGGGGGTGAGATAGAGTGTGTGGTGTTCCTCTTTTTTTCTTTCTTAATTTAAATTCAATTTAGTTAACATATACCGTATTATTAGTTTCAGGGGTAAAATTTAGTGATTCAGCAGTTGCATATAACACCCAGGGCTCATTACATCAAGTGCCTTCTTCACTGCCCATCACCCAGTTACCCCATCCCCCCACCCAATCTTTTCCCTGGATGAACACTTGGGAAAACTTCATCACTTTTCTGACCACTCTAAGGTACTAGAAAGATTGGTGTCATTTTAGATATATGTGTGACCTCAGGTCAGAAATTAGAATGTTCATATTCATAAATAATCACAATTCTTAACTTCATTTAATATGCACACCTGCTTTTTTTAAGCTAGAAAAAGAAATATTTTAATAGCCTTTTCAAATAATTGTGGATATTCTTTGATACTATGCCAAAACTCAACACTTAATAGTTTCATAAATGTTAGTTACAAAATGGAATTTGAAACCATATAAATGAACATTCATACTGTTACACTGTAGTCCATTCATTTATTTTGAAGTCTCACTGTATCTTTAACCCATTCATGATTCTAAACATCATTCATTGATCATGTGGAGAATGTTAGAGCACTGAGTTATGCAGATTTCCAAATGTTGACATTTTTCTTTATATAATATAAAAAACCACATCAGTTACCAACATCACATTATCTCATTAGAAAAATCTTTAAATATTGGGAAGTTGCCAAGTTCATGGTGGTGGATACATTTCCCAAACTTCTAGTTTTTGGTTGAAAGTTCAGCTTTTATTATTGGCTACAAATACTTTCAGTTGTTTTCCTTAAAATGACAGACACACTTCATTCATTTTTAAGAAAATATCACCCCCCCAAAAAAAAGAAAAAAAAGAAAATATCACCCAAAATGCAAGTCTAACTAATCATGATTTGTCTCTTTATCAGTTGTTCTTTCAAGTAAAAATGATGTCCCATTAAAAAAAAAAAAAAAACACCCTCTAATTTCAGCTCACAACTCAAATAACTGCATAAGTGCTTTTCCTCAAAACAGGACAGCATCTTGAGGTGGACAGCTCTCCCAAGATCATGTATCAAGATCTTCATCTCCAATATGAACTTTATTCCTTTTGCCTTTTCACTACTTGCTTTTTCTCCATTAATGGACGGGAAGACAGTGCTCCTTAACTCTGGCAAGTATCACTGAATCTATTGCTAAGGCCATAGCTGCACCACAAAAGTCCTTCGATTTTCTTGCTAAGGTGGTTTTAGATAACAAAATTGCTTTAGATTACTAATTGCCTGAACAAGGAGGACTCTGTGCCATAGCAAATACCTTCTGCTATACCTGAATCAGTGCCTCTGGTATTGTAGCAAATACAAGAAATTAACAAGTAACTCACTTGGCTAGAACAGATTGGTACCCTGTCAGGTACATTCTTTGATTTATTTGACACTTACTGGTTTGGTAATCGGGACCCTGGCTAAGCAGTATATTTCGGTCTCTTGGTATTATCTTCCTAATAGCTAGCATTGTAGTCTCCCTGGTACAGTATGTTCTCTCAGGGTCTTAAACATATGTTCATAGCCATCAACAGTACATCACATGGTCTCATTGGGCTTCGAGAAACAGACACAAGATGAACAATGACAGGAACAGTAAAACCAATTCTTCTACAATCTGACATCATAGCCTATGAGTTTCACAATGAAATGAGGAACTTAACTGATGGTGACAGAAAGTGGTACTAATACTTTTGGTCAGTCTCTCATATATGAGAGGATTACTAATAGGGGAAATTGTTAAGCTAAACAAGGAGGCCATTAGACTGAGGTGGCTCTAATGCCATGAAGCCTACCTAAGAAAACCCAAGTCTGAGTCTGCAAATGCCTCAAAGTTACAAAATCAAAATACAAAGGACAGCCAATCATTCACAAATAGCCAACTAAGCTTTACCTAGAGCCAATTAATTCCCTTATTTTGCTTCCTCCTGTCTATAAAGTCTCTCCCTGAGCTCCTGACCGCGAAACCCTCCTAGCCACTTCTGGTTTGGTGCTGCCCAATTCCAATTGATTTTTGCTAAGATAAACTCTTAAAAAACTTTTTTAAAGATGGGAAGCCCTCAGATATGGAATGAGTAAGTCACAGGAATAAAAAGCTATGCATATACGGTGAGCGCTGTGAATTGTGCAAGACTGTTGAATCACAGATCCGTACTTCTGAAACAAATAACACAACATATTTTAAGAAAAAAGAAAAAGAAGAAGATAACAGGAAAGGAAGGATGAAGGGGAGCAAGTCAGAGGGGGAGACGAACCATGAGAGATGATGGACTCTGAAAAACAAACTGAGGGTTCTAGAGGGGAGGAGGGTAGGGGGATGGGTTAGCCTGGTGATGGGTATTGAGGAGGGCACGTTCTGCATGGAGCACTGGGTGTTATGAACAAACAATGAATCATGGAACACTGCATCAAAAACTAATGATGTAATATATGGTGATTAACATAACAATAAAAAATTTTTTTAAAAAGCTATGCATAAGGAATATAGTCAATGATATTGTAATAGCAATGTAATGGGACAGATGGTAGCTATACTTGTGATGAACATAACATAATGTATAAACTTAAATCACTAGGTTGTACAACTGGAACTAATGTAACATTGTGTGTCAGCTATATTCAAAAAAAAAAATGGAAATCCTGAGGGGAGAAGGAGCCCCTTACTCAGGGGACAAGCTGAGGAAAATGAGGCAACCACATATATCCATATTTAGAAATAATCACAATTCCTTTTTTTTTTTTTTTTTGACCAGGGGAGGGGCAGAGGAAGAAGGAGAGAATCTTAAGCAGGCTCCATACCCAGCACAGAGCCCAGCTTGATCTTACAACCCTGAGATCATGACCTGAGCTGAAATCAAGAGTCGGACACTTAACTGAATGAGCCACCCAGGCACTTCTGAGATAATCACAATTCTTAATTTCATTTAATGCCCATACCTACCTTTAATGGAAGGACCACTACACATATGGTTTATTAGTTTCCTGTTGCTGCTATCACAAATTAGCACAACTTAGTGGCTTAAAACAACACAAACTTATTATCTTACAGGTCCATAGGTCAGAAGTCCAACATAGGTCTCAACTGGCTAAAATCAAGGGGTGGCAGGGCTATGTTCCTTTCTGGATGCCCTATAGAAGAATCTCTTTCCTTGCTTTTTCCAGGTTCTAGATGGTATCTTCATCCCTTGGCATATGGTCCCTTTCTCCCATCTTCAAAGCCAGTAATATCACATCTCACTGTCCATTTTTCCTTCATCACATCTCTTTCTCTGACCACAGCTGGGAAAGGTTCTCCAATTGTAAGGACTTGTGATAAGATTGGGCCCACCTTAATAATCCAGGATAGTTCCTATCTCAAGGTTTATAGCCTAATCATATCTGCAAATTCCCTATACCACTTGTTCAAGCCAGCATCATCTCTCACCTGTTTCTCTCCTGGATTACCGCACTAGCCTTCTATCTGGCCTCCACTGTTACACTCTTGCCCACTGTAGATAATTATCCTTACAGCAAAATCAAAAGTTGTGTTCTATACATTTCAAGTTTGAAATACCTGTTAGACGATCAAGAGGATTTGAAGTAGTTATCTAATAGATAGATGAGTCTTCAATTCTGAAGCTCAGGGAGAGGTTTTGACTTGAGATATAAACTTAGGAGACATCATCATATAGTTGGTCCTTAAAATCATAGAGCTGGAAGAGATAACCAAAGGAGTGAGTGTAGCTAGAGAACAGGATGAGAAATGAGTCCTAGGGCATTTCAACAAGGAATGAATCAGCAAAGACTACTACCAGTGAAAATAGGAGGAAAACTGGGAGCTTATGGCTTTTTGGAAGTTAAGTGAGGAAAATATTTTAGGAAAAATAAAGTAACCAGCTGTGTCAAATGCTGATAAAAAGTTGAACAATAAAAAGATTGCCAACAGATTTGGCAAGATGAAAGTAGTGACTTTAACAAGATCAGTTTTAGCGGATGAGTAGGTACAAAAGCCTAATTGCAGCATTTGGTAGCCATGGAAATACATGATTCAGATCTGCTACAGGCAGCATAGTTGACTGACAGCCCCAGCTGCAGCCCCTGTACCTCCACCACTGGATTTGTGCTCAGACCAAGCTTTCTCCAGACTGCTCCCAACCAGTGATTGAAACTTGTGAGGTATTAGTACAGGCCCACCTTTGTGGGAGGCAAGCCTCCTCTAATAGGCAATATTTTGGCTTGACTTACCATTAACATCACCAAAACTTTCTCGGAATTGTGCTATAGTTTGAGATTCTTCATCCCTAATCCTTCTTCCTTCCCTCTCTCCTTTCACAGGCATCAGCCCCACATAATGGCCTAATGGCTCTTCCTAACTGCTTCTGCTCCACACCCCCTCCTGTTATCATTAATTAGCATTTCTTGCAATAAATCTCTTACACATCTCATCCCATCTGGGTATCAATTTATCAGAGTACTCAAACTAACACAGAATAGTTTAAATAAAGAGTAGGGAGAAAAAAACATGATACACAGGAGCAGAAAAATTACACCTGGTGGGGAAACACGAGGTCTAGGTTTGTTGCTATTGTTGTGATGTTGTGTAGATAGGAGCTATTCCAGCATGTTTGTATATTCATCAGAATTATCCAAATATACAAGGAGAAACTGATGATGTAGGAAACACAGAGAGAATGGAATCCAGCGCACAAAGAGAAAGGTTAGCCACCAGCTCCAGCATTTTCTCCTCTGTACCACCCCATAGTCAATCTAGCTCTTCAAAGCCTGAAAGACATCTCCCAGGGTAAAAGTACTTTATAAGGGACTTTAACACACATTATCTCATTTTATTCTCACTACTATACATGAATTGGTAGGCATTAGCATCATATGCATAAAAGATAAGAGAACAGGGGGGCCTGGGCAGCTCAGTCAGTTAAGTGTCCAACTCTTGATTTCAGCTCAGATCATTATCTCAGGGTTGTGAGACAGCCCCATGCTGGGCTCCACAGACTCCCTCTGTCCCTGCCTCTCACCACCACTCACGTACACGCATACACTCTCTCTCTCTCTCAAAATAAATAAATAAATCTTTACAGTGCCTGGATGGCTCAGACAGTTAAGCATCTGCCTTCCACTAAGGTCATGATCCCAGAATCCTGGAATTGAGCCCCTAGTCAGGCTCCCTGCTCTGGCCCTCCCCCGCTCATTCTCCCTCTCTCTCTTTAATAAGTAACCTTTTAAAAATAAATAAATAAATAAATCTTTTTAAACAAAGATAAGGAAACTAAAATCCAAAAAGCTTAAGTGAATTTCCAGAGTTTTGGTGATTAGGAAAGAACAGAATTTAGAGTTAAAATTTTACCTTCTGATTCCAAGTTCAATATTAGACTGCTGCTCCTGAAAAAACACAAGAGGTTGGACAGAGACCATCAAAAGCAGAGTGGGCAGGGGGTGATGGCACCAGGGTAGAGCATCAGTGTAGGGGAGAATTGGAGTTCATATTTAGGGACCCCAGGGCTGTTTAATAGACAAGCGATAGACAAAAATGAAATAGAATGCCAGGGAGTCCACCTAACTGGTATATCATTCTAAAGCTACTAGCCAGCCAATACAAAATTCAAGTCTATGGCAGCAAGACAGATGCTAGGATACTTCAGAC